>NC_057795.1:341806836-341815041 GCF_018294505.1 Triticum aestivum
CTGACGCTGACCAGTGGGCCCGACCCCCCCTAACCTTTTAATTAAACTAAATAAACCCCTGTTAACCCCTGTGTCACTGACGTGTGGACCCCACACGTCAGGTTTGACCCGGACCAGCCCCTGTTGACTATGCTGAGGTCAGCATGACCTAGTGCTGACGCAATAATTCCTTTCTGGAATTTAAATAAATCTAAAATGATTTATTAATTTCAGAAAATAGCTAAAACTCCAATAAATCATAGAAAGTTAACCGTAACTCCAAATTAAATAAATTATATATGAAAAATTATCAGAAAAATTCAAGGAATCCATCTGTACCATTTTCATGCATGTTAGAACAACTTATAGCTACTGTTTAGCACAAATCAAATAAAGGGCATTTAAATAATCACATATGGAGCTTGAATTTGAATCTTGGATTCAAACCAACTTCATTTAATCTGGTTTTAATTGCACTAGCCCAAAACACATTCATTTTGCCATGTCATGATCATGCATCATATTGTGCATTGCATTGATTTTGTTCCCTTTTGTGTTGCCGGTATTTGTCCCCTCTCGATAGACGTGATACCGATGATGTGATCGTTGACACTGATGAAGACTCAATGTTATCTTCAGAAGTGCCAGGCAAGCAGAACCCCCTTGTTCATTCCGATACAATCCCACTCTCTCGCTCCTGCTCTCTTTTACTGCATTAGGACAACAATGATTCATCTGTTACCTGCTGCGGTAGCTGAACCCCTTTATCCTCTGCATGACCTGTCATTCCACAGTAAATAGATGAAACCCACTAGCATGAGTAGGAGTTGTTTGAGCCCTGTTGTGCCTACTCATTCTTGCCTGTTTGTCATGCCTGCTACTGCTTAGAGTTGAGTCAGGTCTGATTCATCGGGGATGAATCAGAGGCGTGTGAACATGTCCTACTGTGTGTGAGCTAAGTGTGAGAACACGATTTGGTAAAGGTAGCGGTGAGAGGCCATGTAGGAGTACATGGTGGGTTGTCTCATTGTAGCCGTCCTCAGGAACTGAGTTCTGTGTTTGTGATCCATGATTCAGCTACTACCATACATTGGGCCCTGAAATATGACCCCGCTCGACTTCTTATTCACCCTAGTCCTCTGTCCAGGAGTTGCAAGTAGTTTCTGGTGTTTGTAGCTTACTGGAGGCCGTGGACAGCGCTGACCGTAGGGGTGGGCTGTGATGCGGTAGGTACGTGGCACGGTGTACCGGATGCCCGTTAGGTATCTCGGGAACCCTGTTCACATCATTTGGGGCCGTGAGCGAAACTCCGGCCGGATCTCCTCATGGATGGAACCCGAATAGGCGATAAACCTGGACTAGAGACTTGAGTGTTTAGGTAGGTCGTGGTCTACACCCACGTCGGCTTTCGCTTGAAGTCTGCCGAGCACATGTCGTGTGCAGACGCTAAGTGGTGGAAACATGTATGAAGAAGTACACCCCTGCAGGGTTAACATCATCTATTCGAATAGCCGTGTCCGCGGAAAAGGACTTCTGGGTTGCTTATATCAGTTCATAGACAAGTGAAAGTGGATACTTTAAAATGCGCAAGATAAGCGTGAGTGCTATGGATGGCATTCTCGTAGGGAGACAGGAGCGGATCCATAGTGGTGTATTGATATGGTGAATATGTGGACTCGTGTGCGCCACCTCAAAAGAGTCGCTTGCAGTCGTAGTTTAGGATAGCCACCGAGTCAAAGCTGGCTTGCTGCAGTTAAACCCCACCATCCCCTTTGTTGATAATGATGCATATGTAGATAGTTCTGATGTAATTCTTGCTGGGTACATTTGTACTCACGTTTGCCTATTTTATGTTTTTGCAGAGAGACTTCAGTCTCACTAGTAATTCCGTGTGGTCTTCGACGTTTAGCTTGATACCTCAGCTACGATCTTCTGCCCTCGGCAGGATTTGGAAGATAGTCAGGCTTCTCAGCCTTTTTCATTTATAGATGTCTGTACTCAGACATGATAGCTTCCGCTTGTGCTTTGACTTGTATGCTCTGATTGTTGGGTCATGAGACCCATGTTTGTAATATCTCGCTCCTCGGAGCCTATTGATTAAATTACTTGAGTCATAGAGTCTTGTTGTGATGCCATGTTGTGTTTGCACATATCGAGCATATTGTGTGTATGTTATTGAAATGCTTGGTATGTGTGGGATCTGACTATCTAGTCATTTATCTTCAGTAGCCTCTCTTACCGGGAAATGTCTCCTAGTGTTTCCACATGGTAGCTTGCTACTGCTCCGGAACACTTAGGCTGGCCGGCATGTGTCCTTCTTCGTTCCTGTGTCTGTCCCTTCGGGGAAATGTTACGCGATGAATACCAGAGTCCTGTTAGCCCGCTACAGCCCGGTTCACCGGAGTCCTGCTAGCCCAGTGCTACAGCCTGGATTCACTCGCTGATGACCGACACGTTCGATGCTGGGTCATGGATGCCTGTCCCTGTAAGTTTGTGCCACTTTGGGTTTACGACTAGCCATGTCAGCCCGGGCTCCTTATCATATGGATGCTAGCGACACTGTCATATACGTGTGCCAAAAGGCGCAAACGGTCCCGGGTAAAGGTAAGGCGACACCCGTGGGAATACCGTGCGTGCGGCCGCAAAGTGATATGAAGTGTTACATGCTAGATCTATGTGGCATCGAGTCGGGGTCCTGACAGCATTGGTATTAGAGCTTGACTGCCTGTAGGATTACCAAGCCAAACTGGTCGAAGTTGAGTCTAGAAATTCTTTAGTTATATAAGGGAATTGATTGTGGGATGGAACGTAAGGCTCTTTTTACTCCTTATACCTCATGCCCTTCTGATCTGAGTCATCTTCTCTTCTACGGGGATTAAGAACTAGGCTTTCTCTTCTTTCTATCAGGATCACGTGTTACTAATCCGAAGACTTATAAGATTGTTGGACTTAAGCCTCGTTTCAGTTCCTACTACTTCTGTATGTTAATTATTGATCTCGAGACCTTGATATTGTGCTTCTGGTGGTTATGCCACCATTTTTGTGAATGTCTCAAATCTTTTCTGAGCATTTACAGCCGTTATGCTGTCCGAGTCATCCCAGGTTTCTAAGTAGTCTGATGCAATTGCAAATCCTTTCTTCCTGTTTCAATGTTCCCATGGGCCAGATTAACCACACTAATCAGTGAGTTGAGGTACTCCGTTACCTTGACATATATGTTGGAGCTATTATTATGACCCTAGGTGTTTTAGGGAGTCACCTAGTAATCTAGCAATGTTTTGTGTCCCAGTGTGATGATTCTGGCTTTTATTCTCGAAAGCATCCCGTGATGCTACTTAGTAGTAGGTATTCTATTCCTTGGGCTTTGAACCCGAGATTCACTCTACTTACTTCATGTTGATAGTGTTTGCTAGTTCCTTCAGGATATTAGTAACTTTGCGATAGTCCTCGAGGTCCGTGGTATTTCCTTCTTCCAAATACTATGAACCGCTTATGGCAGATGTTTATTGGATCAAAAGATCACAATTAGAGTACTCTTGAGGAGTTCTCCATTCATAAATCGTGACTCTGCCAGTTCTACCTTTCTGCATGGGTTATCCGGAAGAAATATGTTGAACTTGGTTCGACATACTAATCTATGCATCCACAACTCAGAAAATTATATGTTCCTTTGAGTTGTTCTCCGTAGTTGCATTCTGACCCTCGTCTATCAATTGATAGTCAAGCGTATGTGTGCGTTCGTTTATCGATGCCTATTACTCTTGTGGTCCGTCAAGCCATTCTATCGCAGAATGACTAGGAGAAACAAACTCCAGTACCTCTTCCATATCCAGGATTGAGTCAAAGAAGTTGTATGCCGCAGATCAAATGCCAATCCAGCTTTTGGTTCTGTTCTACCTTGGAGTATTACCCCCTTTATGTCAGAATTGTCATGAGAACTGCACCAACTCTCATGAATTTTGACGTAGTGATACTTCTCACCATCATTAGTCATTCCTCGGCCTCGTGTTGATGCAACCGGAATACCGACAAATGAATTGTGATGTGTGAAATCAATACTCCCAGCAACCTCGTTGCTTGGTAGTTAAAGGACAATAATTTCATTCTTAGCGTGCTGGTTTTGAATCATCATTCTAAGGTTGATCATGCTACCTAGTCCTTGTTCTCGGTGCACTCCTCGATCGATGAGTTAGGATCATTCAAATCTTCGCTCTATTAATCATATCGTCTTGCCTCAAAAAGCAAGATTGTTCTCGAGCTTAGTAACATATCGGTGGTTCGTGATTTTTCGAATATCCTCTCGAAGGTATCACCAGGTTGTCACCTGACTGTTATGTTGAGCTCGTGATCAAGTTGGTTCATCCTGTAAACCACCCTTTCTCCAAGAATCCGTGTTGGATACCCCTGAGCTAGTTGGTTAAGCTAGACAACAACTTGGAGAGTTGGAAGATAAAAGCTTGCCTGACTTAGTTCGTTCCAAAGGGATATTCTTGTGTAGTGTGTGTTGACGAAAGATGATATCTTCATCGATTGGTCCCTGTGATCAGTTGCTGGACCTATCATTTTTATCTAACTTTTGATTGGAGTATGGGCTATCATCCAATCAGACCAGAACCAACGATATTCGTAATGTTGTCTTACTCGTGGATGATCCCTCGAGCATACACCATTATATCTTTGGTCTGACCAATGCTATCACTTGTTCACTTAACTATGGATTTCCTTTTAAAAGGAAACCTAGATGAATTGTTGTTGAGCCCATTGATAACATCCTTGTCTTCTCCATAATTTTGTTGAACATTAAGCTAGTGTTGGAAATTTTTGAAAGCATTTGTTCATGCTAGCTCATGAAGCATATGTTTGGATGAAGGTAGTGACTTCCTCCAGTCCATGTGCATTTGATGCAAGTGGCCGCCGTGGATTCGAGAAAGTCAATGTTGTTTCCTTTGGAATCATCCCAAATCAGTCATGCATACGTGCGAAGTATTCTGTGGTCTGGAGATTTGCAACCTCCATTCTATATGGGTCCCTAGCACACCAAGCCACTGATTGATTTGTTCAAGATTAATAAGTTCTAAGTGCTAGTCCCGAAGGTACCAGACGGATTTGTACAAAACTTCGATATCCTCGCTGATGGTTCCCCCTCCTGAACTCGGTAGTGTTTTATTATAAGACTACTTTGCGGTCATGTTTGTCTTGGACAACGTGTTCACATGTTTGTAACAGAACCAGCTCATGTTTTGGAGCTTGCTATCGTAGTTCATTTCCCGAGAATCTCGCAACGTCATCTCGTCGAATTGTGTTGCAAACTTTCATTTTTCTTCCTAGACTCGATGAGTCTGGAATATCCTGACACCAACCAGATCTGAATCTCAGGCAGATATGATGGTTTGGAACATTTCCCAAGAACTATAATATTGGTCTCGCGATAACCGATAAAGTGGAGGTCATGGCCAACACACCCAGCCGGAAGACCTATTATTGTAGTATCTTGATTGAAGAAGTTGGCCACTTCCCCCCTAGGGATTTCGTAGGATTTGCTCCCTAGTTGCCCCTATGGATTTTTATGTTCCCGAAGTCCGACCTTTTACTTGATGTTTTAGATATCAAACCATATCTATGAATGGGATACACTAGCACATCAAGGAGAACATTAGAAGCGGAGTGCTAAATGTCTCTCGGTCGATCATCCAGATTCTGTCTCCTTGGCCCCGTCAAGGGTGAAATCTGAGATGATGTTATCTTCCTTTGCATCTGCATCATCCATCATTAGCCATCATGGTAGTATGTTGTGTTGTCAGCACCCTTGATACGGATGTTGATAAAACCTTGATGATTATGGAATTGCTCAAGTTCTTGAGAGCACACACAAGCGTTAGGTGTTATCGCCGGCACTAACCGGGATTGCTCCTAGTCCCTTCGGCAATGCTATGACCTTCTCAAACAGTGAATTCACTCTCTTTTGTTGGGTTCTTCCCCAGTTACCAGAATCATTCCCATCATTTGCATTTTGTTCCCAGTTTGCACCGCCAATGTGTCATTCTACCATGGGTCTCTTCCATTTCCGGTGATAAGTAAAATCATCCATTACGTTGTCTTCAACAAGGTAATCCACATCACCAAGTTTGAGTATGCCATTCTACCGACCCCCTCCAAATGATCGCTTGTGATTACCTTAGGATGGTATAAAGAGTTCCAATGATCTCTGAATCAAAAGTAATTCTTTTTGCCACTTAAGATAATAATCTACGAATCACCCTCCTCCAGGATGTTTCGTCGTGGTATCATGGCAACTCAACTCCTCGCTACGTTGACAATCGTTTACCACCTTCTTAGGTGTGGAATTGTTGTCTACCTAGTGAACCTTCGTCATCCGTTTCTTTCCCCCCCCCCCCTCTTGATGTGTATCTCGTGTCTCAACCCGAGAGATGGTTCTATGTCTCATTCCGTGAGTTGTTCGATCTTGAGAAGTTCGATCCTTCTAGAGTTTCCCTTTCCCCTTCATGTCATGATTAGCTGAGGTTCTCGAAGCAAGACATCAAGACAATGATGGTGATCGAATCAACGTTCCTATGAAGTGCAATCTGGATCGTGAAGATTGTACTAGTTTGCGTTCCCCTTTCACCTTACCCTACGCTTGAATCTCGAGACGAGATTCTTGTTTAGTGGGGGTGAGTTGTCACATCCCTAGCTTTTGGCATTGCACTAGTACTAGCCTTTGGTGATGCATCATGTTTACTTTTACAGAAAGTTGAAATGGGGATTGTCCAAACCCTAGCATTTAAAGAATTCACCAGGTTCACCTAAAATATTTTTCAGTCAATCCAAGTGGCTTTCAAAAATGTTCATCATCTTTGGAAAAATGCTGGAAACAGTAACCAGAGATGATGCACATTTTTCCATGTCATTTTGGATCTTTGAACTAAGATATATTGTATTTGAGTTGGAGCAAATATATGTTATATATATTTTTAATGCTTCAATAATTCTGATATTTTGTGAGGGGCTCTAGAATATTACTTTCAGTCCCTGCAAAAATTATTGGAAGAAACAAAAATGATTTAGTGTTTGAACTAAATCAAAACAGATTGAAACAAATAGAAAACAATGATTAAAAAATAAACAGAGCAAAAATAAAAAGGGAGACGGTCACCTGGGCCACTTACCTGCTTACCTGCCCGGCCCAGCTCCTCCCGCTGGCCCAGCCCGCCACCGCTACCCCCCCCTGTCGTCTTCTTCCCTCGCCAGAAGGACGCGGGCACGCGCCCGGCGCGCGCGGCCACGCGCCCCGGCCACCTCCTCCCTGCCTGGCTGCCTCCTCCTCCCCTGGTTCCCTCCCGCGACGCCACGCCACCCCCTCGGACCCCTCTCACTCTTCCTCGAGGCCCCGCCCCTCTGCTCTTTCCCTCTCGCTCGAACCCGAACACAGCCGTCGCCACCGACGCCGTTCGCCGCGGCCACCATCCCCCTCTCACCTCCCCGACGCCTCCCAGAGCTCCGCAAGTCCTCCCTCGTCCTCCTCGTCGTCTCACGCGACCAGAAGAGCCCCGGAACGCCGCCCCCGATGTTTTTCCCCTCGCCGGCCGCCGAGGATCTGCTCCGTCGAATTCGGCCACTCCGGCGCGTCTCCGAGCCCACTGAGCCACCCTGCTGCATCCCTGTGAGCTTGTCGTCGTTTCCCCTCACCTCTCTCTCTCTCGCGCACCCTGTAGCCGCCGCCCCACAAGCACCCGAAGCCGCCGTCCGCCATGGCCGGTGAGCTTCGTGCTCCCGGGGTCCTCCACCTGCGCTCGTTGCCTTCGAGTGCTCCTGACGACCCCAGTAACCCGTAGAGACCCTCAGCTGACCTCGCCGTGCCGTGTAACGCCGAACCCGAGCACGCCCGAGCTCCGGCCGCCGCTGCCAAGCTCGGGGCCGTCGTCTCTGGCCGCCCTAGCTGCTGCTGCTTGCTGAAACGTGCGCGGGTGAGCTCCAGCTCCCCGTAGCCGCTCTCCTCCGTCCATTTGGACGCCGGAGGAGCGAACCCGAGCCCTCCGCCGCGCCTGTTGCCACCGGCGACGAACCGCCGGCGTGTTAGGCCCTGTTGACCAGGGGTTTGACCTCCCCTGGGTCGATGACAGGTGGGGCCAGCCCCCCTGTTAATTAGTTAGTTTATTTTAATTTAATTACCCCCCCTGCTGACACTGACATGTGGGCCCTAGTGTCTTAATCCTTAATTAAACTAAA
>NC_057795.1:341816519-341823589 GCF_018294505.1 Triticum aestivum
TTCTCGTAGGGAGACGGGAGCGGATCCATAGTGGTGTATTGATATGGTGAATATGTGGACTCGTGTGCGCCACCTCAAAAGAGTCGCTTGCAGTCGTAGTTTAGGATAGCCACCGAGTCAAAGCTGGCTTGCTGCAGTTAAACCCCACCATCCCCTTTGTTGATAATGATGCATATGTAGATAGTTCTGATGTAAGTCTTGCTGGGTACATTTGTACTCACGTTTGCCTATTTTATGTTTTTGCAGAGAGACTTCAGTCTCACTAGTAATTCCGTGTGGTCTTCGACGTTTAGCTTGATACCTCAGCTACGATCTTGTGCCCTCGGCAGGATTTGGTAGATAGTCAGGCTTCTCAGCCTTTTTCATTTATAGATGTCTGTACTCAGACATGATAGCTTCCGCTTGTGCTTTGACTTGTATGCTCTGATTGTTGGGTCATGAGACCCATGTTTGTATCTCGCTCGTCGGAGCCTATTGATTAAATTACTTGAGTCATAGAGTCATGTTGTGATGCCATGTTGTGTTTGCACATATCGAGCATATTGTGTGTATGTTATTGAAATGCTTGGTATGTGTGGGATCTGACTATCTAGTCGTTTATCTTCAGTAGCCTCTCTTACCGGGAAATGTCTCCTAGTGTTTCCACATGGTAGCTTGCTACTGCTCCGGAACACTTAGGCTGGCCGGCATGTGTCCTTCTTCGTTCCTGTGTCTGTCCCTTCGGGGAAATGTCACGCGATGAATACCAGAGTCCTGTTAGCCCGCTACAGCCCGGTTCACCGGAGTCCTGCTAGCCCAGTGCTACAGCCTGGATTCACTCGCTGATGACCGACACGTTCGATGCTGGGTCATGGATGCCTGTCCCTGTAAGTTTGTGCCACTTTGGGTTTACGACTAGCCATGTCAGCCCGGGCTCCTTATCATATGGATGCTAGCGACACTGTCATATACGTGTGCCAAAAGGCGCAAACGGTCCCGGGTAAAGGTAAGGCGACACCCGTGGGAATACCGTGCGTGCGGCCGCAAAGTGATATGAAGTGTTACATGCTAGATCTATGTGGCATTGAGTCGGGGTCCTGACAATAAACGATTTGTTTGATCAACTTGCTCAGGCCAAGGTATTCTCAAAAATTGACTTAAGGTCAGGATACCATCAATTGAAGGTACGAACAGAAGATATCCCCAAAACAGCCTTCACCTCCAGATATGGACTGTACGAGTTCACAGTGATGCCATTTGGATTAACTAACGCCTCGGCATATTTTGTTCACCTCATGAACAAAGTATTTATGAAGTTTATGGACAAATTCGTCGTAGTATTCATCGACGATATTCTGGTATACTCCAAAACACCAGAAGAGCACGCACAACATCTCAGGATTGTACTAGGAGAGCTAAGGAAACACCAATTGTATGCCAAGTTCAGCAAGTGCGAATTTTGGCTAAGACAAGTAGGTTTTCTAGGCCACGTGCTGACTCAACACGGTATAGCAGTGGACCCAGAAAAAGTCAAGGCCGTACTTGACTGGAAGTCACCAGCCAGCGTAACAGACATACGAAGTTTCTTGGGAATGGCAGGGTATTACCGCAGATTTATTGAAGGATTTCCCACCATATCCAAGCCTATGACACAGTTACTCAAGAAAAATAAGAAGGTTGAATGGACAGAAGCCTGCGAGAAAAGTTTCCAAGAGCTAAAGCGGAAATTAACAACAGCACCAGTATTAATTGTACCCGATATACACAAGAATTTTGAAGTATTTTGTGACGCATCCAGAAAGGGTCTCGGATGCGTGTTGATGCAAGAAGGCAAGGTTGTCGCCTACGCTTCAAGGCAACTTCGCAAACACGAGGAAAATTATCCCACTCATGATTTAGAAATGGCAGCAGTTATTCATGCACTCAAGGAATGGAGGCATTTTCTACTTGGGAATCGATGTGAGATATATACGGATCACAAAAGCCTCAAATACATTTTTACGCAGCCAGAACTAAATTTGCGGCAACGCCGCTGGTTAGAATTGGTAAAGGATTACGATGTTGGTATCCATTACCATCCAGGGAAAGCAAACGTAGTGGCCGATGCCCTGAGTTGGAACCCCATCTCCGATGGGAACTATCTGCACAGCTTGAGGCCCGAATTCCATCAAGAATTTGTCAAGCTCAACTTGATAATGGTAGCAGAAGGCACCATATCAAACTTGGAAATACAACCACACCTTGTGGAGAAAATTAAAGAGGCTCAGTCCGGTCACCCCAGCATTGAAGGAATTAAAAGGAAGTTGAGTATGGGCAAGGCCTCGGAATTCGTCATAGACAATGAAGGAATATTATGGTACGGAGAAAGGCTATGCGTGCCAAACATAGAAGACCTTAAACAGCAAGTTTTAACTGAAGCACACACCACTCCATATTCGATCCACCCTGGAGGAACCAAAATGTATAAGGATATTCAGGAAAGATTTTGGTGGCACGGTATGAAGAGGGACATAGCCGCTTTCATTGCATGTTGTGACTCATGTCAACGCATAAAAGCTGAACATCAGAGACCAGCCGGACTACTGCAACCTAACAAAATACCTGAGTGGAAATGGGATGAAATAGGGATGGATTTTATTGTCGGATTACCTCGATCACGACACGGGAATGATGCCATATGGGTCATCACTGACAGGTTGACCAAAGTAGCACACTTTATTCCAGTAAAGACAACCTACACCACTCAGAGGCTTGCCAGGATTTATCTTTCCCGCATAGTCTGTCTGCACGGTGTCCCGAAGACTATAATTTCCGACAGAGGCACTCAGTTCGTCTCAAGATTTTGGGAGCAATTACAACAGGCCCTGGGAACCCAACTAGCCTTCAGTACCGCATACCATCCACAGACTGATGGACAAACAGAACGCGTAAACCAGGTTTTAGAAGACATGCTGAGAGCATGTGTCCTCACCTATGGAACCAGTTGGGAGGACAGCCTGCCATATGCCGAGTTCGCATACAACAACAGTTACCAGGCCAGCCTGCAAATGGCTCCTTTCGAAGCCCTATACGGAAGGAGATGTCGTACCCCGTTAAATTGGTCAGAGACCGGAGACAGCCGCATCTTCGGACCAGATATGCTCAGAGAAGCCGAGGAAAAAGTCAAGCTAATCAGGGACCGACTTAAGACCGCTCAAAGTCGACAGAAAAGTTATTATGATCAGAAACATCGTAGGGTCAGCTTCGAACCCGGTGAATTCGTATACTTGAGAGTATCCCCGATGAGAGGATTGCAACGGTTTAAGATTAAGGGAAAATTAGCACCAAGATTCATTGCACCATTTTGCATAGTGGCACGAAGAGGCACTGTAGCCTACCAACTAGACTTACCCGAAGACTTGTCTGACATTCACGACGTGTTCCACGTCTCTCAATTAAGGAAGTGCGTAAGCAACCCAGAGAAACAAGTATCCCATGAGAACATTGACATACAGCCAGACCTCACTTATCGAGAACGTCCCATAAGAATATTAGAGGAGTCTGAAAGGAGGACCCGACAGAAAACCATCAAGTTTTTCAAAGTCCAGTGGAGCAATCACACCGACAGTGAAGCAACTTGGGAAAGCGAGGATTTTCTTCGGACAGAGCATCCACACTTATTTAAGGATCAGCTGAAATCTCGGGGACGAGATTTTCCCTAAGGGGGTAGGTGTTGTGACACTCCAAAGTTTTTATTTGGTTTTTTATCAAAACTTTGTGGTTTTGAGGAGAGACCTTTTTAAAAAAAATCAGAAAACCCTTCCTCTTAGAAACCTCCTTTTGCCTTGGCAAAGATTTTATTTCTTTCAAACTTTGGTGGTTGATCTTTTGCAAACTTCTTCTCTGTTAGTTCCCTCTAAAAATCTAAATTTCTTTTTGGGAGTTTTTAATTTGTTTTTTTTTGTGAAGCTCTATGAAAATTTGGGTTTTTCTTATCTTTGAAGCCACCCTTGGCTTTGTATTTTTTTTTGCCCATGAGATAAAACTCCTCCAAAACCTCCCCTCCCCCTAGTGATCAACCTAAATTCTCTGTCCCAACTAATCCAAACTGGTTTTGGATTTTTATCCTAATTATATTTCCCTCAATTCAATTCTGAAAATTATTTGGAGCCTGAGGGATTTTCAAAGCAAGTACACTTTTTCATTTGAGTTTTGACCTCAAACCAATTCTCCTGGATTGTCCTTTGAACCCACAACCTAGAACCATCTTGATCCACTCCTCCCCTTTTCAAATTTTTCAAAATGCAGTCTCTGCAAGTTTGGACCAGATTTGCCAAATTTGGTGAAATTCATATCCACACTGCTCCAAAAATTCCACCAAAAATCATGCAGCCTACTTGAGCAAGGAGAAGCCACTCCACCAAAAATTAGCTCAAGGAAAAATCCCTACATGCCTGGATCATTCTGTCGAACACCTTGCATGCACTGTTTTCCTTACACTTTCAGAAATTCAGTTTTCAGTTTCGACAGTTTCAGTCACGCGGCCACAGTGCACTTGGCACGTTGCTCGCGGCCTTGCTTGCTTGTCCGAAGCTTCACACGCGCACTTGGCGCGACCCTGGCGTCGGTGGCGCCCTGGCCCGCCTGCACCAGCGTGTCTTGCAGCGGCCGGCTCCCCGTAACGGCCGACAGGGAGGAGAACGGCGACGCAACGCCGTTCGGCACCGCCCAAATCCTCTGGTGGCTCCACGTGGCCTTCTCCGTGCCAGCGCACGCATGCGGCACCATCGCCGTGGCGCAACACGCACGGAGCGCGCTCTCTGCCGCCGACGGGCCCGCGCCACCCCGTTCCGTCGAACTCGACCCAAACACCCAAACCCCGGCCAGTTTAGCACTAGAACGGACCCATTGAACCTCCGTGATGACGCTCGACTCCCTAACCACCCTGACCGAGCACTGCGCCACCGTAATCGCTCGCCGGAAACCTCCGTTCACGGCATCCGCCTCGGGCCGCCTATAAAAAGGGCCCCGAGCTCACCCTCGTGCACACATCATCACCACTCCTCACCAAAGCCCCGCCAGGCCACTAGGGGGACCTCGAGGAGGTCTCCTTCCCCAGCTCCGGCCGCCCCGATCCGCCTCGGCTTCCAGCTCGATTCACTTCGGTGAGGCCACCTCCGGCGCCCAAACCTCGGCCGTAGCCCTCTCTTGCACCCAGTAGTCTAACCCCCACCTCAATTTAATCTTTGCAGCTCTCTCCGACGAGCTCCATCCACGCCCGAACCACCGTCCGCCGGAGTTGAGACCGCCGTCGACGTGGTGCTCACCGGCGACCAACACCACCACCCACCGCTGCGGAAGGACACGGTGAGCACATTGGTAACCTTTGATCCCCATGCCTCGCCGTGGATCGCCGCCGGCGACCTCAGCAGCTCTCGGGCGCCGACGAGCCTCGTCCCTCCCTTTTGAAAATTTAAACCTGACGGGTGGGACCGCACCGTCAGCCTCTCTGCTCTCTCTTTCGAACCGTTTTCTGGAAGCGCCTTCGGGCAGAATGCGTTTTCTCTTCGGGCTGGCGTAGTCGCTACCGAAGCGTTTTCTGTTTTTTTAAACTAGGCCCTGGAAATCTTCTGTTTCATTACAGATAAGTCCCTGGACAAAAACCCTTATAACTTTTAATCAGAAAAGTATTTTTGATTGATTCTTTTTCTGTTCTCTTTAAAATTTTGTCTAGTTTTTTATCAGATTTATTTGAAAAATATTTGGTTTACCTTCTGTGCACTCCTTGGTATTTACGTTAGTGCATATATTTTCTTTAAACCGTAGATACCGAAGGAGGTGACGGAGCCGCGAACTTCACCGAGCTAGGCTCCGACTACTCTGAACCAGGAAAGCATGTTTGAGCTTTTGATATGATGAGTGTCTCGGCATGTTTTGCATTTAGTTAGTTTCATGGCATGTTGGTAAGCATACCGATGAACGTTATTTTATGTGGAAATAAGGTGAGTGAGTTCAATGATCCATACGTGGATGAATGTGAATATGAATGGCCATGTGTTGGCATGAGGATGGGACGATGGCAGTGTTGTAGCATGCCAGTCTTACGCCAGACTATGTGACTTCAGTGTCAAACCATATCGGTCCAGTACCTATCATTTCCTTCCTTGTACTACCACATGTTTTCCGCAAGGAGTATGGTTTAGTAAGTTGCAAACCACTTTCATGGTACACAGCAAAGAGGAGAGGCCGTGATGATGGTTCCATGGCCCTGGATTAAAGCCAGTCATCCGGTCAGGGGGCATGGGTGTTTCCGGTTGGGACCGAGAGGGGGGCACCCCTTAGAGCGCGCGTATATAAATTTGATCCCATGCTATTCGAGATTGTGATCTCCCCGTCTCAAAAGTTTTTCTTGGACGATGACTAGGGTGATTCCTAGCATCGGGAGGTAGGATGGGTGTGTACCGGTTAGTTGTGTTTTCTCCCGAAATACCATAAACGGAACTAGTCCTTCGTGACTACGGAAATCCATTGACTGTGGGAAAAATTTTGTACAAACTCTGCAGAGTCATATATTCCTCCAAATCATCTCTTCCATGTCAAGTTTCGTTCCATCTTATCCTAATCGATTGTCAGCTTTGATGACAGAGACTCCGGTGAATCGCATGAGTGCTAAGTCCGGTTGAATGATTATCCCTGTGGATGGACTAACCCGTTTATTCTCATGGATTGAATGTTTATTATGAGTATTATTTACTGATGAACTTTTAAAGCCCTTTCTGCGATGTCGCTCAGACGTCCGACTGTGGCATTTCTTTTAAAGCCCTTTCTGCGATGTCGCTCAGACGTCCGACTGTGGCATTTCTTTTAAAGCCCTTTCTGCGATGTCACTCAGACGTCCGACTGTGGCATTTCATTTAAAGTCCTTTCTGCGATGTCGCTCAGACGTCCGACTGTGGCATTTCTTTTAAAGCCCTTTCTGCGATGTCGCTCAGACATCCGACCGTGGCATTTCTTTTAAAGCCCTTTATGTGGTGTCGCTAAGATGCCCGACTGTGGCATCATTCAACTTTCGAGGCGTCGCTTCAGACACCCGATCGGTCTTTATTTATGCT
>NC_057795.1:341823866-341845985 GCF_018294505.1 Triticum aestivum
GACGTCCGACTGTGGCATTTCTTTTAAAGCCCTTTCTGTGATGTTGCTCAGACGTCCGACTGTGGAATTTCTTTTAAAGCCCTTTTTGCGATGTCGCTCAGACGTCCGACTGTGGTATTTCTTTTAAAGCCCTTTATGTGGTGTCGCTAAGACGCCCGACTGTGGCATCTTTTTTTTTCCTTATTTTTATTTTTGTTCACCTTTCGAGGCGTCGCTTCAGACACCCGATCGGTCTTCAATTGTGTTATGTTGGGATTTCAGGCGGACTACCGCCGTTTCCCCTTTTTCTTACCCCATTATGCTAATTTTATTTTAATGTGCATTGATGAATTAATCATGTTGCATCCATGCATGCATTTGTTATATCTTACGTCCGAACTGTCTTGCGAGTACTTTCAAAGTACTCACTGGCTTGTTGATTTGGCCAGATGCTGACGAAGGCGATCTCATGGATGAAGAGTTCGATAGCGAGTCCGACACCTAGAGGAGTCCCAGTCAGTCTTGTGCGACCCTGGATTTGGTCACTGTATTATATCCGCTTCCGCTACCAAATAAATTCATCGAGCCTCTCCTCGACGCTCGATGAGATGACAGACGTAGAGTCTTGTATTTCTCTCCCCGCTGTGTTTTTCCACCACCGTCCTATCCTCGAGTCAGTAGTATGCCTCCACACCCCCTGTGTCGTGTCCGCCATTATGTATAATTATTGGCATGCTTGTAATAATTTGGTTGAGCAACCGTAGTTCGACCCTGTAATATATTTTATGCTACTGGCTTATTGTATCAAGAATTTGTTTGCCAGTGTGGAGGATTTCTCTCATACTGGACTTAAAAGATTGGCTTTTCAATAAATATTTTTATTGGAAAACCGGTCGTGACACAAAGACATATGGGTGAGAAAATTTGATGGTTATATATGTCAGTAGCCCCCGAGACTTGAAACAGTTAGAATAAATGATTTAAGGATCATTTGTTATGCAGGATCTTACAGAAAAAAATACCAATTGTCCCAGGAGCTGGAAGAGTGCAAAGCCCAACTTGAGGCCGCACTAGCCGCAGCAGGGGAGGCCAAGGAGACCCCCTCTGGTAATATATGCTTCGAAAGATAAGTATGTTGTGAAGTGCGGCATGTGTGCAAATCTGACAATAACAGTGCAAATGGCACCGGAGTGGATCCGGACAAGCAACAACTCTTGCGCCGGTTAAAGGCTGGCGAGAGAGTGCTTACGAGGGTGAGGCAAGAGAAGAATAAGCTCCAAGATGCCAACACCCAGCTGGGCGAGGAACTAAAGGATGTTCGTGCTCAGCTGTCGGACTCCGTAATGGAGAATCGGCGGCTTCGACGCGGAATTTTTAGTAAGTGCTTGAACAAACTTTGAAAAAGAGTTTGGCGAGGAAGTCGATTGATAGAGTTATGTCTGTAGGTATGCTGACAGGTTGGCCTGCGGAGGAAATGCCCGGTTCTACGGGTGACCTTCTTCCCGAGCTATCACAACTGCACGAACGAGTTCGGCAGGCAATGCGAGGCGTCGCCCAGGCCCTATGGCCATCCGTCTCCATGCCCGAAGGCCCTGGAGAGCTTGCAGAGAAGCTGAAGGGAGCGTGACGGCGCTTCCGATTATGGAAGATATCGGCCTGCCGTCAAGGCGCCAGGGAGGCCTGGGCCATGGTGAAGACGCGCGTCACGAAGGCTGACCCAAACCACATGGCCGAGGTCGGACCTGTAGGGCCCGATGGGAAGGAGATCCCTGTGAGTTTAGTGTACGGCCAGGTAGAGTTGGCCGCCAAGTATTCCCAATAGGACTATAAAATAGACAGCTTGTTGGATGGTATTGAAGAGGAATATACTCAGTCAAATTGACTATGTAATTTAAGATGACATGTAAAATGCCTTCTAGCCGGATTGTAGATCGTTTGTCATTGCGGACCTTTTCGCTTCAACCTCGGGACCCAATAGTCTGGAGTGTGTCCGAATACCCTCTCGGTTATGTAAAAACCGAGGCATGCGCGGAGACCAGGCGTAGGGGTCATTAGTGCTTTAACAGACAAGTGCCCAACTAGTTATGTTATATTACATGGTTAGTAAGAAACATCTTCCAGGGAGAATAGTTTCGTTAGGGGTTCCTTTCCCTAGGAGGCATGCCCTAAAGTGCATGTCCGGACTGCGAAAAAAGCAGAAAAGCATCCGGGGGCAGATAAATAAAGGAGTGAGAAATCATCTTTTAGTTCACCAACCAAATATTCCCTTAAGAACGCTAGCTTTCGGCTTCACCCAGTCTGAGGTACACATCCGGCTGACCTGGCAGTAACAATCGCAGAGGAGCACCCTTTACCGCCTAGCCGAACAATCGGGAATGTAGGGGTAAGCACATGAGCCAGGCAACCCAGCTTGGCCAAAACTTAAGTCATATTGATGCATATAATGGTGAATAAAAGGTACATGCGGAAGTGTGACACATGTGCTAGGCATGAGGCCCGTATAAACAAGCTTCTGTTAAAGAAGCCCCCAGGTATAATGAGCGCGGATAGCGCGTCAATTGTGTGCGAACAAGGCGCGAACGAGCCCTTGAAGGCTATAAGAGAAAGGGAGGGAGAAGGAGAGAAATATAAGACAGCTAATGTGTAAAAAATAGACAGAGGAAGGAGACGAACACTAAGTCCGGCGCTAGGCGTAGAATCTTCGTAGACGGGCTGCGTTCCATGGGTTCGGCTCGAGTCAGTTATCCGATGCATCTCGCAGACGGTACACTCCACCAGTCAGGACTTGGTCAATTATGAAGGGACCTTCCCATTTGGGCTTGAGTTTGTCCTTTTTCTTGTCCGGCAGGCGTAGAACTAACTAACTCGCCAACATTGTAAGTTTTGGCCGGTACTTCTCTGCTTTGATATCTTCGAGCCTGCTGTTGATAGAATGCGGAACGGGATTTTTCCACGTCGCGCTCCTCCTCCAAGGCGTCCAAACTTTCCTGCCGATCGAGTTTGGCTTCTCTTTCTTCGTACATGCGCACGCGAGGTGAGTCATGAATTATGTCGCAGGGCAGAACTGCCTCTGCGCCGTATACCATAAAGAATGGTGTGAATCCGGTGGTGCGATTCGGCGTGGTCCGCAGCCCCCAGAGTACGGAGTGGAGCTCCTCTACCTAGTGCGTGTTAGATTCCTTGAGGGACCGCACTAATCTGGGTTTGATGCCGCTCATGATTAGACCATTTGCTTGCTCGACTTGACCGTTAGTTTGTGGGTGATAGACTGAAGCGTAGTCGAGCTTGATGCCCATGTTTTTGCACCAGAGTTTGACCTCGTCGGCCGTAAAGTTCGTGCCGTTATCAGCGATGATGTTGTGGGGGACGCCATAACGGTGTACGACCCCTGATATGAAGTCTATCATCGGTCCAGATTCGACCGTCTTAAGAGGCTTGGCCTATATCCATTTGGTGAATTTATCCACCATGACCAGTAGGTATTTTTGCTTGTGGGTTCATCCTTTAAGGGTTCCAACCATGTCAAGCCCCCAGAGCGTGAAGGGCCAGGTGATGGGTATAGTTTGGAGGGCGGTGGGTGGCATATGGCTTTGGTTAGCAAAGAGCTAGCAACCGACGCATCGTTGGACTAAGTCCTGAGCATCTGCCCGGGCCGTCGGCCAATAAAATCCTGTACGGAAGGCCTTGCTTACAAGGGCCCGAGCTGCGGCGTGGTGCCCGCCTAGTCCGGCATGAATTTCAGCCAGAAGATTCCGCCCTTCCTCTCCGGAGATACACCTTTGAAGGACTCCGGTGGTGCTTTTCTTATAAAGCTCTCCTTCGTGGACTTTATAGGCTTTAGATCGCCACACTATGCAGTGTGCCTCGTTTTGGTCCTCAGGAAGTTCCTGCCTAGTTAGGTAGGCTAGGAATGGTTCTGTCCACGGGGAAATGACTGCCATTATTACGTGGGCTGAGGATGTTACTCCGTTGGCAGAGCCTCCCTTTGTGTCAAAATGTTCGGTGTCGGGCGGTGCGGTTGGGTCCGTTCCGTTATTTCTGGATTCCCCTTCCCATAATACGGATGGCTTGAATAGCCTCTCCAAGAAAATGTTGGGGGGACTGCATCGCGCTTCGCGCCGATGCGTGCCAAGACGTCTGCTGCCTGATTGTTTTCCCGGGCTATATGGCGAAATTCGAGCCCCTCGAACCGAGCTGACATTTTTAGGACGGCGTTGCGATAAGCTGCCATTTTTGGATCCTTCGCATCAAAGTCTCCATTTATTTGGGATATCGCGAGGTTCAAATCCCCACGTACCTCTAGGCGTTGGATGCCCATGGAGACTGCCATCCGGACACCATGTAGAAGGGCCTCGTATTCGGCTGCGTTGTTGGAGTCCGTATACATTATTTGGAGTACGTATTGAACTTTATCTCCTGTTGGGAACGTCAGAACGACGCCAGCCCCTAGACCAGCTAACATTTTGGAGCCGTCGAAGTGCATGATCCAGTTGGAATATGTGCCATACTCTTTAGGGCGTTCGGCTTCAGTCCATTCAGCGATGAAGTCGGCCAAAACTTGCGACTTGATAGCTCATAGTGGCTTATAGGTTATGTCTAACGGCAGGAGCTCAATGGCCCATTTGGCAATCCATCCCGTTGCGTCGTGGTTGTTTATAATATCGTTAAGAGGTACTTCGGAGGCTGCTGTTATCGAACACTCTTGCAAGTAGTGTCATAGCTTCCGGGATGCCATAAACACTACATACGCTATCTTTTGATAATGCGGGTACCGTGACTTGCATGGAGTGAGGACAGTGGACACGTAGTAAACTGGTTTTTGAAGGGGGGATTTGTGTCCATCCGTTTCTCGTTCGACGACGAGCACTGCACTCACAACTTGATGAGTTGCCGCTATGTATAATAGCATTGGTTTGCCGATGTTAGGCGCGACCAGGACTGGGTTTGTTGCCAATATGGCTTTTATTTCTTCGACTCCGGTCGTGGCAGCATCCGTCCACTCGAAGTGTTCGGTGCACCGGAGGAGGCGATAAAGGGGTAACGCCTTTTCTCCCAAGCGGGAGATAAAGCGGCTTAGAGCCGCCACGCATCCAGTCAATTTTTGTATTTGCTTGAGGTCCTTTGGAATATCCAATTGTGACAGAGCTCAGATCTTGGCTGGGTTTGCTTCAATTCCTCTACTGGATACAATGAAGCCCAGGAGCTTTCCGGCTGGTACGCCAAAATCGCATTTTTCTGGGTTAAGCTTGATGTCATATGTTCGGAGGTTATCGAACGTGAGCCTCAGGTCGTCTACTAGAGTTTCGACATGCTTGGTTTTGACGACCACGTCATCCACGTACGCTTCCACTGTTTTGCTGATCTAGTTTGCCAGACATGTCTGAATCATGCGCTGATATGTTGCGCCGGCGTTTTTGAGCCCGAAGGGCATTGTGTTGAAGTAGAATGGGCCGTATGGGGTGATGAACGCCGTTGCGGCTTGGTCTGGCTCTGCCATCTTAATTTGATGGTAGCTGGAGTATGCGTCGAGGAAACACAATGAGTCGTGTCCTGCGGTAGCGTCGATAATTTGATCGATGCGGGGGAGGGGGAAGGGATCCTTCGGGCAAGCCTTGTTGAGGTCCTTGAAATCGACGCATAGGCGCCAGGATTTGTCCTTCTTTGGTACCATCACCAGGTTTGCGAGCCAGTCCGGATGTTTTATATCTCTGATGAATCCGGCCTCCAGTAGTTTGGCTAGCTCCTCTCCCATGGCTTGTCCTTTAGGTTCGGAGAAACGCCGAAGAGCCTGCTTGACAGGCTTGAATCCTTTTAGGATGTTTAGGCTGTGCTCGGCCAGCCTACGTGGGATTCCTGGCATGTCTGAAGGGTGCCAGGCAAAAATGTCCCAATTTTCGCGTAGGAATTCTCGTAGTGCGGCATCTACATCAGGGTTTAATTGCGCCCCGATGGAGGCCGTTTTTGTAGGGTCCATTGGATGGACTTGGAATTTGACTATTTCGTCCACCAGTTTAAAGGAGGTGGACTTGGATCTTTTATCGAGTATCACATCATCCCTGTTCACCATGGAGCGCAGCGCGGTCAGTTCCTCGGCCGCTAGGGCTTAGGATAGTGCCTCAAGGGCCAGGGTGGCTGTCTTATTTTCGGCGCGGAGTGCTATGTCCGGGTCACTAGCAAGAGTGATGATTCCGTTGGGTCCGGGCATTTTCAGCTTCATTTAACCGTAATGGGGTATGGCTTGAAAAATTGTGAATGCCTCTCACCCTAATAGAGCGTGGTATCCACTGCTGAATGGGGCCACTTGAAACATGACCTCCTCGGACCTGTAATTATACGGCGTGCCGAACACCACATCCAGTGTGATTTTTCCTGTACAGCACGCTTCCCAATTGGGGATTATTCCTCTAAAGGTTGTGTTGCTTCGCTCAATGCGGCTCCAGTCTATTTCCATTTTTCGAAGGGTTTCCTCATAAATGAGGTTCAATCCGCTGCCATCGTCCATGAGTACCTTGGTAAGGCGAAAGCCGTCCACTATTGGACTGAGGACCAATGCGGCTGCTGCTCGGGCTATTCGGAATTTAGGTTCATCACTTGCATTAGAGGTAATAGCCGTGTCACTCCATGGGTTTATTGTTGCTACTTGGTAGACTTCGGCAAGGCTGCGGAGTGTTCGTTTTCGCATTTTATTTGATGTGAAAGTCTCGAAGACTGTTAATACCGTACTGGTATCCCTGGGCCGGTGCTCTGTGAATTCTGGAGTTAGAAGCTCCTCCCCACTTCTGGCCACCTGCCGGAGTATCCAACATGCTCTAAGGCCATGAGTTGGTGTGGCGCCCTCTGTACTATGAATTTTATAGGGTCCATTGAGCCATCCCTCCAGTACGGTTCCATGCCCTATAGAGGGTTTTTGCTTTTTGGTGTTTAACCCAGGCGCCTGGTGATAATGCACCCTTTTATTTCGGACTGGGGTTGTATTCAGGGCCGGATTGTCCCAAAATTTTATTTCAGTTTTCCAGGCGCTTTCCAGCGCACAGTACTTTTGTACTATGGATGCCAAGTCGGTGAAGCGTGTAATTACACGGCGACTTATGGCATTGAGGATTCTGTTGTCCGTGCAATTATTGCAGAAGAATGAAATTACATCCTCCTCGCGGCAGTCCTCTATCCTGTTCATAACCAGGAGGAATCTGGCCCAGTAATGGTATACTGTTTCTGCGGGCTCTTGCCGAATTTGGGATAGATCCCTTATATTTGGGTGGGCGGGTGGAATTAAATCCGGAACCTCGCCCAATCTGAGACTCAGGGGCCAAGGAGTTTCCGAACTCGGAAGCTTGGGTTCTTGGATGTTGTCCAATGAATCTAGCCCGCTACCTGACTTTAGGTCCAGGGATTGAGTGACGTCCTCCCCTCCGTGGGTATCCGGCTTAGAGGGATCAGGAATCCGGACATAACTAGTCCTTAAGATAGATGAAGGCTTGCCGCATTGTTCCTCCACCACTGCGACGTGGTGGGTGACCTGGGGAGAGTTAATCTCTCTCAGATCGGGTTTAAGCCCAATCTGATTGTAGTCTGTAGCGACTCCCAGGGCGGCGATGCAATCCAAGAGCTCGTTTAAAGAAGAGAGCTCCAACGGATCTAACTGCTCGGCGAGTTCCGAGTGGACGTGGAGATTGCTTTTGCTGACCCAAGAAGTCATCATCGGCGCGGCGGCCGAACAGGCGGTCATAAGAAAACCGCCTAGCCGGAGAGTATGGCCGATAGCCAAAGCTCCTTTAGCAACAGTGCCGTCTTTAAAGACGGGATGAGGCATCCTTCCTGATGGCGACGGCACAGCGGAACTCTCAATGAAAGCACCAATGTCGGTGTCAAAACCGGCGGATCTCAGGTAGGGGGTCCCGAACTATGCGTCTAGGCGGATGGTAATAGGAGACAAGGGACACGATGTTTTTACCTAGGTTCGGGCCCTCTCGATGGAGGTAAAACCCTACTCCTGCTTGATTAATATTGATGATATGGGTAGTACAAGAGTAGATCAAACACGAGATCAGAGAGGTTAAACCCTAGAAGCTAGCCTATGGTATGATTGTTGTTTTTCCTACGGACTAAAACCCTCTGGTTTATATAGACACTGGAGAGGGCTAGGGTTACACGGAGTCGGTTACAATGGGAGGAGATCTACATATCCGTATCGCCAAGCTTTCCTTCCATGCCAAGGGAACTCCCATCCGGACACGGGACGAAGTCTTCAATCTTGTATCTTCATAGTCTAGGAGTCCGTCTAACCAGACACCCCCTAATCCGGGACTCCCTCAGGGATAAATATTTTTGTGAGAAACTTCCATGAAAATTCTACATTGTTTCCATGAGCATGAACACAAGTGTTCAAGGTCGACCCTCACTTCTCCAATGCATAACCTTCCAATCGCTTCTCTTTTGAAAAAAAAATAACTTCCCCACTATATTTTTTTGTTTTTTAAACTTTATAAAAGAAAACAACAGAATAAAATGACTTTCTAAAACTTCCGGGTTGTCTCACTAGCAGCAGTTTCTTTAAAGCCATTAAGCTAGGCATAAAGTGCTCAAGTAATGGATCCACCCGAATCCCAAGGTATATCAAAGCCAATTTGAATCAACAATGATTTGTAATTTATTAGTGAGCACAAAGCGACATATATCATGCAATTACGAAGTCTAACTCTCTTCCTATGCATCGGCATGTCATAAAAGAATAATTCATGTCATAAGCAGTTTCTTGCAATTTTATCGTATTGGAAACATAAAGAGGTGGAGATGTAGTTCCACTCTCATAATAATTGCAAGTAGGAGGCGCAAGCACATGCATATCATATACATCAAAATCATCATGTGTAGTATTCCCTCCATTCCTAAATATATGTCTTTTTAGATATTTCAACAAGGGACCACATACGGAGCAAAATGAGTGAATCTGCACTCTAAAATATGTCTATATACATCCGTATGTTGTAGTTCATTTGAAACCACTAAAAGACTTATATTTAGGAACGGAGGGAGTAGCAAAAATGCAACCCATCAATATAATCCTTAATAAGAGCAAACTTCTCCTATATAGTATAGTTTGGAGAATTCAAAAATATAATAGGACTATCATGCATGGGTGAAATGGCAACAATTTCATTCTTAACATAAGGAACTACAGCAAGTTCATCTCCATACGCATAATTCATAGTGGCATCATGGACACAAGCATAGCAAGCATCAATTTCATCAAACAGGGATATTTCAAACAAATCAATGGGACCATAGCAATTATCATAGCATTCATCCTTTGGTAAGCAAGAAGGAAAATTAAACAATGTATGAGTTGAAGAGTTAATCTCATTAGAAGGTGGGCACGGGTAGCTAATCCTCTCTTCCTCCTTTTGTTATTCGCTCTCCTCCTCATCTTTTTCATCCAATGAGCTCACAGTTTCATCATTTAGTTTTTCCATATACTCCTGTAAAATATTAGTCTCTTCTTGGACAGCAGAGACTTTCTCAATAAACTCATTAATATCGGTATTATATTCATAATTTTCGTAGCAATATTTAATTATAGCAAAAAAATTAGGTCTATAAACAACATCATCAAAATCTTTATACTTGTCGGAGTAAATGACCACGGGTAGCCTACCCGGCTCCCTTTGGCCCTCAGAAAAAACAATGGGCCGACCGAGCCTTGAAGCGCCCAAGACGCGGGGCCGCCTTCTTCCGGCCGGCTATCACCTAGGCCGACTGTCAGAAGGCGGCCCGGCCATAAGCTCCCTTGGAGGATGCCGCGATAGGGCCGACTCCGAGAGGCCGGCTGCAGAAGGGTCGACTCCAAGAAGCCGGCCTTAGAAGATCGACTCCAAGAAGTCGGCCCCTGGCAGGCGGCCATGGGCCGTACCCTAAAGTCTGCTCCCATAACAGTGACGGGATAGGGCGTGGCTACAGTGGACCCTGCCACCCCCGAATCTCGGAACAAGCATGGCTACAGTATGCCGTACGGGACGCCCATCTCCCGTCCAGCATGGCACTGTTGCCATGCAGATCATGACGCCATCCATGACGGGTTGCTAGTACAGCCCGTAGGCGGCGGGCCCCTTCGGTCAGAGAGACATCCAAAGGCGGCCTGGCCTCCCCCAGCCGGCCTAAGGCTGGGCCGGCTTCCTATAGCCGGCTTGCTCCCCTCCTCGGGGCGCGTGCACCATTAAGGAGACAAGATGAGGTAAGACTACAGTGAGAGCCCGCAAGGCGGCGGCACTGTAGCCATGCTTACCTGACAAAGCCCTCGTCATCAGAGGCAAGGCAACAGTAACCTGGCCCCGACAAGACCCCCAAGCGGTGGGGCCGGCCTGTCGACCAATGGTCCGGTAGCTGGTGGGACCCACCAGTCGGCGGGCCCCAGCGGCCGGCGGAGAAGCCAGCGGCCATAGACACTGACGTCTAGGGCCCGCGCCCAGCCGGATTACCATTGTACCCCCGGGGGGTAGGCCTATATAAACCCGGGCACCCATGCAAAGGGTTGATCTCATAGAGTTTTAGACACCACCATAGGAAGAGGAGAGAGCTAGCCTTGCCCTTCTTCCTCCTCCCACCGAACAGCTCAAGGAGCCTCTTGTAGCTTCTTATCGATCTAGTGATCATGCGGAGACCCCGCAAGGCAGGAGTAGGGGTATTATATCCACGGAGAGCCCCCAACCTGGGTAAGATCCGCCAGCGTGCATGTCTTCGCCTTATCCCGTTTCCAGGCACCGGCGATGTCTTACTGGCTCCCACAATGATAAGCCATCCGTTGGCATATGTCGCACCTACCACCCGACATTTGGCGCCCACCGTGGGGCCAGGTGCACCGTCGTCCGGAGACTTGCTCTGGACGGGAACCCTTTTCCTCCCCAGCGAGCGTAGCCAGCCCGGCACGCCCGATGGAGGTTTCCCCGACGCGCTGCAAAGCGTCGACGACGCCTGCGCAACGAGCTGCCTCGCCGATCTTCTTGGCGAGGCTCGCATCTTTGACAAGCCCGCATCCGACGCGGGCATAGGCTGCCCTGAGAGCCGCCTTGTCAGCCTCCTCGACCAGCTCCACGTTTCCGGTGAGCCTACCGCGGACTTGGAGTCGGTCCGCTCCACCGACCCGATGCTTGTCGACTCCGACACGACATCGCTCGATCCCTTCCCCACCAACGTGATCATCTTCGACGACCCTCTCCCTCGGGCTGACAGTGGCGGCAGCACCGTCACCGAAGTGCTAGTCATCATCCACGGCGTCACCTCCAACGAGAACGCCCGTGATGCCCTGCAGGCTACGCTGCACGATCTGTCCGCCCCCATCCCGGCGGACGCTGACGCTGAGATGCTGGAGGCACGCCGCCTTGCCCTCCTCGCGGAGGGCCAGAGGATAGCCTCCATGAGACGCCTCACGGAAGCCCACCAGCACGAAGTCGACCGCGCCGCCTTCGGTACGCCGCCTCCAGAAGGGCCAAGCCGAGTCGGCGTCATCAAGAAACGTGGCGCGGCCATCGCCAGCATGTTGGAAGAAGACCGCCCAGTCTAAGCCACGCCCCTCGAGAATCTATGCGCCGCCCAGTCGATCATAGATGAGCTAAATGGACTGGGGGCCGACGAGCTCCCCTACATGACCAGGCGCATCCAACAGCTGATCGATGCGGCCGTAGAGCGGCACGAAGCCGGCGTCCAAGCTGGAAGCCCCCCTCGCCGAGAGCACGGCGCAATGTCACGCACGCCGACTGTGGGCGACGCCCGTGCAAGACAAGAGAAGGAGCCGGCTGCTAGCCGCAGCCGGACTCGAATCACCATCGAGCGTGACGCAGAAGGCCGTCCCCGAGGTGTGGAACAATGAGGCGACCTGCCTCCTCCTTCGCCTCGCGGGGAGAGATATCCCACCCCGCCGCCTGTCACGCATCTGACTCTCAGCGGCCGACTTGGTCGCCGCGAAGGAGTCGGCGAGAATGATGCTCGCCATCGGATCGACCGCCTCGTGCGATCCCTGGCACTGGAAGAAGAAGATGATGTCGGCCCGCCTTGTTTCGGCCCCCGCATCCGCGACGAGCCCTTTCCCAAAGGGTTCTCGCTCCCAAGAGACACGCCCAAGTACAACGGCTCCGTGAAACCGGAAGATTGGTTGATCGACTACTCCACGGCAGTTCGCATAGCGAACGGCAACAGACGCGTTGCCGTGAAATATGTCCCCTGATGCTTCAAGGCACGGCGCGCACCTGGCTCAACAGCCTCAAGCCTTACGGCATCAACAGCTGGCTGGACTTCACCGAAGCCTTCATACGCAACTTCACCAGCACCTACAAACGGGCTCCCAAGACCCGACAGCTCTCCTTGTGTGTACAAGGGCCCAATGAATCGACCCGCGACTACCTCACGCGTTGGGCCGAGCTCTGCAACTGCTGCAAAGGGGTGCACGAGGTTCAAGCCATAGAGTACTTCACCGCCGGGTGCAGAGAGGGCACCCTCCTCAAGCACCGACTCCTCTGCGATGAGCCGGCTACCCTCGACGAGCTGCTGATCATAGCAAACAAGTATGCCACGGCCGACTCCTCAATGAAGACTGAGCTCCGGGTAGACGCCTCTGGAAAACTACTGGCGCCGGCTCCCAAGATGCCGGCTGGAGAATCAAGCCGACGCCCGTATCAAAGTGACCATAAGCGCAAGGCCCCTATGCCGCCTTCCACTAGCCGACAGGTGGCTACGGTCGAAGACGAGCAGCCTGAGGGGCGGCCGGCTCCCAAGAAGCAGAAGGGCGGCAGGCCAGCTTGGCAGCCGGCTTTCTCCTATGAGCAAACCCTCGATGCCCCCTGCAAGTTCCATAGCGACGCGAAGCCGTCCAACCACACAACCCGGAAATGCCATTGGCTCACCTGCATCTCCAAGGGCGAGGGGTTGTTGCCGCCTCCGCCTGCAGGTCAGCCGCCTCTTGCCCCACAGTAGCCGGCTGCTCGGCCAGCGGTCGGAGCTATCCAGGACGAGTTTCCCGAAGAGCAAGCCGCCTACGTCGTGTTTACTAGCCAGACAGAAGATCGGCGCAGCCAGTGCCGACAATAGCAAGAAGTCAACGCGGTCGCCTCCGATAACGCTGAGTTTAGGCACTGGTCAGAGAAGCCCATCAGCTGGAGCCGGGCCGACCACTCAGAGGTGATGCTGTCTCCTGGCTCCTATGCCTTGGTTTTGGATGCCACCCTTGCGACAGAAAGGCGTGCTGCCCGATTCTCCCGCTTGCTGATAGATGGTGGGAGCAGCATCAACATACTGTACCGAGATACCATGGAGAAGCTCAACATCAAGCCGAAGCAACTCATGCCAAGCCGGACTGTGTTCCACAGCATCGTACCCGGCCTGTCCTGCTCACCAATCGGCAAGATCAAGATGGATGTCCTCTTTGGGGGAAAAGATCATTTCCGCAGAGAGGCAATATGGTTTGAGGTAGTGGATTTGGAGAGCCTGTACCACGCACTGCTTGGCCGACGAGCGTTGGCCAAGTTTATGGTTGTGCCCCACTACGCCTACCTCAAGATGAAGATGCCGAGCTCCAAGGGCATCATCACCATAGCCGGAGACTATAAGAAGTCCTCTGAGTGTGCAGCAGCCAGCAGCCGGCTGGCCGAGGCCCTCGTGATCGCCGAAGAAAAGAAGATGCCGAATTGAGTTGTGGCCTTGGCTGGCAAGCAGCCGGCCCTGTCTCCTGACCCCAAAGAATGTGAAGCTCAAGGTTCTTTCCATCTGGCCAAAGAGACTAAAAAGATACCCATGGACCCGGAGCAGCCAGAGAGGTACGCTGTTGTAGGCTCCGGCCTCGACAGCAAATAGGAAGGCGAGCTCATCGATTTCCTCCGTGAGAATCGGGACATCTTCGCATGGTCTCCCAAAGACATGCCGGGTGTCCCGACGGATTTCGTCGAGCACAAGATACATGTCCGATCTGACGCCAAGCCGGTCAGGCAGCCCTTGCGCCGCCTGTCAGAAGAGAAGAGAAGAGTTGTCAGTGAAGAGATAGCCCGGCTCCTAGCAGCAGGATTCATTATGGAAGTGTTCTTTCCTGAATGGCTGACCAACCCAGTCTTAGTGTTAAAGAAAAACAAGCAGTGGCGCATGTGCATTGACTACACCAGCCTCAACAAAGCCTGCCCTAAAGATCCTTTTGCTCTGCCAAGGATTGATCAAGTGATAGACTCCACAGCCGGATGCGAGTTGTTGAGTTTTTTGGATGCTTACTCAGGCTACCACCAGATAAAGTTGGACCCGGCTGATCGCTTGAAGACCGCCTTCATCACCCCATTCGGAGCTTTCTATTACCTGACCATGACATTCGGCTTGAGAAATGTCGGTGCCACCTTTCAGCGTTGCATGCAGAAATGCCTCCTCAAGCAACTCGGCAGAAATGCCCATGTCTACGTAGACGATGTCGTGGTGAAGACGGAGAAGCACGGCACCCTGCTGGAAGACCTCAAGGAGACCTTTGAGAATTTGTGTCGGTTCCAGATCAAGCTCAACCCGGAGAAGTACGTGTTTGGGGTACCAGCCGGCTAGCTTCTAGGCTTCCTGGTCTCCGAATGCGGCATCGAATGCAACCCAGTGAAGATCAAGGCCATAGAGAGAATGAAGACCCCTACCAAGCTACGAGATGTCCAAAAGTTCACCGGATGCCTGGCATCTTTGAACCGCTTCATCAGCTGGCTCGGAGAGAAAGCTCTCCCCCTCTATCGACTCATGAAGAAGTCCACTCACTTTGAGTGGAATGACCAGGCAGACCAAGCGTTCCACGAGCTGAAGAAGATGTTGTCCACACCGCCTGTCTTGGCGGCCCCAACTGAGAAGGAGCCCATGTTCCTCTACATTGCCGCCACCAGCCGGGTGGTCAGCACAGTCATCATGGTCCAGCGTCCAGAAGAAGGTCGAGCTCAGCTAGTCTAGAGGCCGGTATATTATTTGAGCGAAGTATTGTCCACCTCAAAGCAGAACTACCCGCACTATTAGAAAATGTGCTATGGTGTGTACTTCGCCTCCAAGAAACTCAAGCCCTACTTTCAAGAGCATCCCATCACGGTCGTATGCACTGCCCCGCTGGCCAAGATCATAGGCAGCCGGGATGCATCCGGCCGAGTGGCGAAATGGTCCATTGCGCTGGCTCCTTACACAATCTACTATCAGCCCCGCACCGCCATCAAATCCCAAGCATTGGCCGACTTCCTCGTCGACTGGGCTGAGACCCAGTACCTGCCACCGGCCCCCGACTCCACTCATTGGCGGATGAATTTTGACGGATCCAACATGCGCACCAGCTTGGGAGCCGGCATTGTCCTCGCCTCCCCCAAAGGCGACAAACTCAGATACACATTGCAAATCCACTTTGCCGCCTCCAACAATGTGGCCGAGTATGAGGCGCTCATACACGGGCTCCGGCTAGCCAAGGAACTTGGCATCCGTCGGAGCCTGTGTTATGGCGACTCGGACTTAGTGGTTCAGTAATCATCCGGTGACTGGGATGCCAAGGACGAAAACATGGCAAGCTACTGTTTCCTCGTTCAGCAAATCAGCGGATATTTCGAGGGGTGTGAGTTCCTTCACGTGCCACGGGCCGACAATGAGCAAGCAGATGCCCTGGCACGAATAGGCTCCACCCGGCAAGCTATACTAACTGGCGTCGCCCTCCAACGCCTCCTCAAGCCATCTGTCAAGCCGTCCCTGGAATCCAGCTCCATCTTCGTGCCGCCTGACCCCGACGCAATCGGATCCGACTTCGGGGACCAGACAGGCGGCCCGGGGACTTCGGCAGCCGGCTCGGGACTGCCATAGTCGAACCCGGCCCGGGGACTGCAGCAGCACAGCAGGCGGAGGCCGACTCCAACTCCTCACAACCCAGCCCGCCCACCCTGGTTGCAGTAGCCGTTTTGACAATCGAAGAAGTCACAGCTCCATCATGGGCCCAGCCCATCCTCCACTTCCTGATAAACAGAGAGCTGCCGACTGACGAGATCTCGGCAAGACAAGTCCAACGTCAGCCCGGAGCATACACAATAATGAACCGAGAGATTGTTAGGCGCAGCGTTACCGGAGTCTTCCAGCGCTGCGTCGAGCCGGAGAATGGCATAGTAATCCTCGAAGACATCCACCAATGAGAATGCGGCTACCATGCCGCCTCCAGGGCGCTCGTCGATAAGGCCTTCCGCCATGGATTCTTCTGGCCGACTGCTTTGGAGGATGCCAAGGAATTATTCAAACACTGCAAAGGGTGCCAAGTCTTCGGCTCCAAGCAACACCTGCCGGCTTCTGCACTCAAGACCATCCCCATCACTTGGCCTTTTGCCGTCTGGGGGCTGGACATGGTCGGCCCATTCAAGATGGCGCGGCGGCATGACGTATCTGCTTGTCGCCGTGGATAAATTTACCAAGTGGATCGAAGCAAAGTCGATCAAGAAACTGAATGGGCCGACTATCGTGACATTCATCGTAGACATTACAACCCGGTATGGAGTACCACACAGCATCATCACCGACAATGTCACGAATTTCACCAAGGGAGCATTGGCACGTTTCTGCGCGACATAGGGCATCCGACTGGACTTAGCGTCCGTTGCCCACCCGTAGTCAAACGGCCAAGTCGAGCGAGCAAACAGCCTCATCCTCTCCGGCATCAAGCCCCGACTGGTCGTACCACTAGAGCGTTCGGCCGGCTGCTTGCTCGACGAGCTACCGGCCGTCCTCTAGAGTCTGCACACTACCCCAAACAAGTCAACCGGCTTCACCCCCTTCTTCCTTGTATATGGTGCTGAGGCTGTCATCCCAACTGACATCGAGTTTGACTCACCTCGGGTCACCATGTACATGGAGGCAGAGGCTAAGGAAGCACGAGAAGACGGCGTAAACTTGCTGGAAGAAAGCCGGATGTTAGCCCTCAGCCGGTCCGCGATCTACCAGCAAGGTCTACGCCGTTACCACAGTCGGAGGGTCAAGCCAAGAGCTTTCCAAGAGGGAGACCTTGTGCTCCGGCTGATACAACGAACAGCCGGCCAGCACAAGCTCTCGGCCCCTTGGGAAGGCCCTTTCGTCATCAGTCGGGCTCTAGGAAACGACTCCTACTACCTAATCGACGCACAGAAGCCAAAGGCACGCAAGAGAGATGACTCCGGCAAGGAGTCGGAGCGTCCGTGGAACGCCAATTTTCTTCAAAGATTTTATAGTTGAAATGCAGTATGTATCACGCTACCTTTTGTATTAAGTATGAGACAATGGGCTCCCCGAGCAGTTCTCGGGGACTACCCTCTTTTATCTATGTATGCCGGGTATCATACCCATGGTTACGCCACTACATTAAATTTTTTTTCGTCCGGCACCGGGTTCGACTAGTCGGCCCGGGGACTTGCCGCCTTGAGTTATGTCCAAGTTCTACCTGCAGTCAGACAAGTAATGTGCCGGCACCCAAGCCCTCTCTTGCGAAAGTCACTGCTCGAAGAATTGGCTACCCGACTAGCAAGAGCCAAAGGCGGAAAGGATGCCCACATGAAAAACGGCTAAGGACTAACGAACTTACATAACACAAGCCGGCTCCCCTCTTGCCAACCGGCTGTCGAAGCAGCCAGTTGGCTGGCTTCCCTTCCTACTCCACTACAATCTAAGAGAGCTTGAGTACGTGCCTTCCCAGACGGCCTAACTCCTTACCCGGACACAGACTGCAGAGCAGCTGTCCGGCTAGGAAGGCGGCAACCAAGGGAAGGCGGCAAAGGAAAAAAGCTGAAAGATTAAAGGCAAGTAGGAATGGAAGCCAAGAACATGCATAATAATATTTACACAAAAGGCCTTCGAGAGGCCGGCATTCAACGAAGTTTGAATACACCCCTAGTGGGTGGAATTGCGCAAAGTTAATAAAACTTTTCAAAGAGTGACAAGCAGGAAAGTAAAACAGCGAATCAAGCTAGGGGAGCGCCCGAGGCGTCAGGAAGATTGGTGGAGACGGTGGTGTCGGTCGGAGGAGTGGCCGGCTAGCGAGTCTCGGCCTGGTCGTCGCCGCTGGCAGGTGGAGCATTTGCACGTGCCTCGTTGCTGGAGGCATGGTCAGGCTGAGGCTGGTCGGCTACTTCGACATCTGGCACAGCGTCTTCGCTGTCTTCCTCCTCTTCGTCCTCGCCCTCGTCGCTGGAGTCGATCTCCTTCGTCGAGTCTTCACCATCGGCCGGGTTCAGCCCGAACCATTCCTCCGGCTGCGCAACGCCGTCCTCGTTCACCTCAGGAGCAAAGGCGCTGGTGTCGGTGAAGTCGGCGATCGCCGAGGCACGCTGCATGATAGACGGCCAGACCGCCTCCAGCTCCTCGTCGGCCTCCTCCCGCCAAGTGCGCAGCTGGTCCAAGTTCAGCCCAGGGTACCAAGCCCGGACGAACTCCAGCGCCCGTCGGGCGCCGGACCGAGCCGCTGATGCCTTCCAGGCCTCGAGACGGCCAACTGCTACCTCCAGCCAGTCGGCAGTACGGCTGGGGGTGCGAGGAATTACTTCGCCAGGCCACAGGGCGGCCAGCACCTGTGCTCCGCACGCTGAAGCCGGTGGAGCATGCAGTAGTCCGGCTGGAGGCGGGCTTGGATCGCCAGAAGTTGTTCCTCAAGCGACTGGTTGGCGTCCGGTGCAATCTCAACCCCAGTCTGCCGTCGGGCCTCACGGTGAGCTTCGATGGCTTGGTTGGTGGCGACGGAGTAGCTAGGAAAGTACTCTTCACAAAGAACAAAGAAACAGAGCAAGTCAGGAGATAAACTGGCTTACAAGGACAAGCAAAGGAACGAAGAAGAAGGCAGCCTACCATCGACTAAATCCTCGAGCCGGCCATAGCCTTCGCTCAGAGCTTGCCTTGCCTCAGCCCAGCTCACCGCCTCGGTTTTGTATTCGGCTTTGAGGGCGGCCTCGCTGTCCTGCGCCGCCTTCAGGGCCGCCTTGTGGCTTTCCTCCTGGTCGGCCAGTTTCTGGCCAGGCGGTCACGCTCCTGAGCCAAGGCGCTGAACTCGCCCTCCTTGGTGTGAAGGGCGGTCTGGGCCACACCTAGCTGCTAACTCATGTCGGCATTGGCTCCTGCCAATATGAAAAAGAAGAAATTAAGAAAGAAGTCGGCAAGAAAGATCCGACCCGACTGCTCAGCAGTCGGCCTAAATCTCGGGGACTACACCCAGTGGGTGCGCTGACGCGCCCCCACATGAGAAAGAAGAGCAAAGACACTCACGCGGGCTCTCCGACAGATCAGTGGCCTTTTGGTTCACCTCCCGGACCTGGGAGTTAAAGGTAGCGGCGTGGAGGTTGTGATAATCCTGCAAACAGGACAAAGAAGCGAGCAAGAGCAAGTCATTAAAATAAAGTCTTCGAAGAAGTTCCAAGCCGCCTGCTCAGCAGCCGACTCAGAACTCGGGGACTACACCCAGTGGGTGCGCTGACGTGTCCCCACGGAAGAAATCAAGAACAAGAAAACTCACCCGAACGACCTCCCTGTCGCAAGGAATTCTCGAGTGCACTGCTTCAGCGCGGTGGCCTGAGCTTGAAGCCGGCTACGGATATCTTGTGCCGCCAGGTTCAACGCGGCTGTCCCGCCGCCCGGCGTCCACCCTGGCGAGCTGACGGTGGCCGACTCCAAATCGTGCGACAAGGAGCTGGAGCCGGCGGCCCCCTGCGGATCCGGCTCTGAAGCCGCCCTTCCCGCGCGTCGACGAGTCGGCGACAAGACCACAAGATCCGCCCCTACAGTCGGCTCTCCTCCATCCAGCTGCTCAGGCGGCACATCGGGTTGGCCGCCTTGGCCGGTCCCGGCCGACGGAGGCGGCACCACTTATCCCTCCGGGACGACTACGTCGCCCCCCTCCCTCTCCATCGCCGGCGGGTCACGGGCGGTTTCCTCCAACGGAGGCACCGGGATCCCCGAGGGCGCGGAGCGGAGGGGGATAACAAGCTGCGGAGGCTGGTTGCGCAGGGCCTCCACCGCCCTCTCTGCTGCCTCGGCTTCCGCCTGGGCCCTGGCTGCCGCGTCAGCCTGCGCCTCGGCCGACTCTGCCGTCGTCTCCCGGGCCGACTCGGTGGCGGCCACCCTCCGCTCCTCCACCTCCCATTCCTCTCGCGCCTCCCACGCGTTCCGCTCCGTCGCCGCCTGAAGCTCGGCGCGGGGATCTATGCAGCGAGAACCCGCAGATCCTCCCGCCCCGTTGACTACGGAGGCGGCGGTAGTCCGCTCAAGGGAGAGCGGGGCCCTGGTTGGCGAAACAGAGAAAGGACTAAGAAGAGCATCGACTAAAGAAAGAAAGAAAAGCGCGTAAGGACCAGAACTTACGCCGAAACTGCCTACGGCTGCTTCACCACCTTGCGGAAGCGGGCCGCCTTCGCGGCCGCCTCATCCCACTGGTGGCCGCCGCGGACCCCTTGGACTTCTTCGCCCGGCCGCCGAAGAGAGTCCGTGCTGCCCGATGCTTCTGCGCGCCGCCTTGTAAGGTCGGCCCGCCGGACGGGCTAGCACCTTGGGAGTCGGTCGCCGGCTGGCGGCACGGAATGGGCTCGGCCTCGTCATCGTCGGGCCAGTCATCAAAACCGGCAGTGAAGCTAGAGCCGCCTGTCTCGCCGCCTCCCCCTATGGCGTCGTCGTCCAGGGCGGCCGCCCCCAAATTGGGGTCGTCAAGATCGTCCACCACGCGGTCCGGGGCGAACTCACGCTCCGGCCCCGCGATCCCGGCCGAAGGATGAAGCAGGGGATTCTGATTGAAGATAGGCCGACTGGTCAGGAGCCGGCCAAAAATAACCCGACAACAAGGAAGGAAAGAACAGGCTTACCACGGGCGGGGGGTGGCGCGAGAGTATGGTTCCTTGCCATACTGCCACTCCTCGATGAGCTTGCAGTTGGCGATGTAGTTCACCAGATAAGATACCTCGTCGTGAGGCATCTCTTTGGTGCTGAGCTGGCTTGGATCGAAGCGGATGCTCATCTGACAGATCAGATGAGGACGGCCTTGGAGCGGGAGTACTCGGCGCTCGAGGAAGGCGGCAATCAAGTCAGGCCCAGTCAGGCACTCCGACTGGATCAGCACCCGAAGCCGGGTGACGGCACCAGCTCCAGCCGGCGTCAGCGACCTGGCCCGGAAGGACCACAAAGGCTGCCTCCCAGGCGGCGGGTCGGCTACGTAAGCCGGCAAGTTGACGTAGTCGCCGTTCGGGACGACGTTCTTCATGTAAAAATAAGACTTTTGCCAGAGCTTCACCAACTGGATCAGCGCGATAGGAGGGAATGGGTTGTCGGCGGTGGACCTCCGCATGGCGATGAAGGCGCCACATGGAGCCGGCACGCCTGCGACGACCGTGCCGAGCTTGGATTGGAAAAACTCCCCCTAGAGCTCAATGGTGGGGAGGACACTAAGGAAACCATCGCACAAGGTGACGAAGGCCGACAGCAGCACCACCGTGTTGGGGGTGAGGTGGTGCGGTGTCACATCCCTAGCTTCTGGTGCTGCCTGGTGTTTGCATCATGTTTAAATTTTGAAACTTGACCTGAGGGAAATTGGAAGCCTCAAAACCCTAAATAAAAGAAGGGCAAAAACCCTAAAAATCTCATTCATTGTTCCAAAATTCTCTTCTTAAATGTTTGATAATTTTTGGCAAGGGTTCTGGTCCCAACCAAAATATTGAACATTTTTAAGGATTTATTTTTGGGACTTTGAATTTAATTCATTAGCTATTTGAATTTGAATTATATTCATATAATTAGAATATAATTTCAAATATCCCTGAAATATTTTATGAGCTTTTGGAAAAGTCCATCTAGCAAAATAAAAATATTTAGAGGAGCTTTTGGCATTGTTTGAATTATTTTTAAATTCAAAACAGTGGCAAAATAAATTGAAAAACAAAACAGAACAGAAATTTAAAAAAAAGAGAAGCCCAGCCACTTACCTGACTTACCTGCCTGGCCCAGCTCCTCCAGCGCCCAGCCCACCGCCGCTTCTCCCCCTGTCATCTTCCTCCCCCTCACCCCGAAGCTGCTCGGTGGCGCGCGCAGGCCACGCGCCCCAGCCACCTCCTCCCTCCCAGCCTGCCTGGCTCCTCCTCGACACCCCGGTGACGCCACGCGCCTCCCCGACCCCCTCTCACTTCCCCCTCGCTCTCT
>NC_057795.1:341846309-341854302 GCF_018294505.1 Triticum aestivum
ACCGAGAGCCGCTGCCGACGTCGCTCGCAACCACCGTGGCCACTGCCTTCCCCTCGCTTCTCTGACCAGCCCACGAGCTCCGCCTAGAACCCGAGCACCTCTCCGCCGACCCACGCAAGGCCGGAGGACCCCAAGACGACGCCGTGACCCTTCTTCCCCATCCACGGCCGCCGGATGCCACGCACCGATTCGCCGTCTCCGACGCGTCCCCGAGCCTGCTGAACCGCTCTCCGGCCTCCCTGTGAGCTACCACATCTCCCCCTTCTCATCCTTTTCCTGTTTGCGCACTCTAGCTAGCCCCACCACCTTGCCCGAGAATCCCTCGCTGCCGGCCATGGTGCCGTCGCGGCCACAGCCGTCGCCGCTTGCTTATGAGCCCGCCAACACGCTCAGTGCATCCGAAGGAGCTCAAATCACTCAACTGCTGCTCCTCCCGTGCTCTGTGGCATGGTTTCCGTCGATAGCCGAACTCCGGCAGCCGCAAAAGAGCTCGCCGCCGGCAGCTCCGGCCACCCCCGCACCTCCCGTTGGTCCCCCTAGATGCGCACGGGCACGGGCTACCTCCTGGTGCCCTTGGCGCGTCGATCCGTCGTCTCTGGCGCAACTCCGGCGAGCCACCGCCGGGTCTGGTCCTTGCCGGCGGCTAGACGCCGGTGGATTAGCCCCGGTTGACCAGGGATTTGACCCCCCTGGGTCACTGACATGCGGGCCCCGCCCGGCTAACCAACTTAGTTATGGTTAATTTTAATTAGGTTAGTTAGTCCAGACACTGACACGCAGGGCCCACAGATCAGTTTGACCTGGACGGCGCCCGTTGACCTGCTGACGTCACTATGAGGTCATGCTGACGCAATAAACCCCTTTTCTGGATTTAAAATAATTCAGAAAATTCCAAAAAATAGTTAAAACTTCAATATATCATAGAAATTCAACCGTAACTCCAAATTAAATAAATTATATATGAAAAATTATCAGAAAAATTCAAGGAATCCATCTGTACCATTTTCATGCATGTTTGAACAATGCTTGTCCTCTGTTTTGGACAAAACAAATAAAGGGCATTTAAATAATCATATATGGAGTTGGAGTTTGAATCATGTATTCAAACCAACTTCATTTAAATCATAGCTAAGTGCATTAGCTCAAACGAGCATATTGCCATGTCATTATCATGCATCATATTGTTGCATTGCATTGATTGTGTTTCTTCTTGTTTGTCGGTGGTTGTTCCCTCTCGATAGACGTGGTTTCGACGATGAGATCGATGACACTGATGAAGAGCTATATTATCTTCGGAAGTGCCAGGCAAGCAAAACCCCCTTGTTCATTCCGATACAATCCTACTCTCTCGCTCCTGCTCTCTTTTAATGCATTAGGATTCATCTGTTACTTGCTGCGGTAGCTGAACCCCTTTATCATTTGCATGACCTGTCATTGCCACAGTAGATAGATGAAACCCACTAGCATGAGTAGGAGTTGTTTGAGCCCTGTTGTGCCTACTCATTCATGCTTGTTTGTCATGCCTGCTACTGCTTAGAGTTGAGTCAGGTCTGATTCATCGGGGATGAATCAGAGGCGTGTGAACATGTCCTACTGTGTGTGAGCTAAGTGTGTGAACACGATTTGGTAAAGGTAGCGGTGAGAGGCCATGTAGGAGTACATGGTGGGTTGTCTCATTGCAGCCGTCCTCGGGAACTGAGTTCTGTGTTTGTGATCCATGACCAGCTACTACCACACATTGGAATGCTTAAGTGCCCCTCTCGACTTATTAATCAACTTGATCTCTGTCCAGGAGTTGCAACTAGTTTCTGGTGTTTGTAGGTAGTGTTAGTAGTCTACCAAGTGGCACCCGGTACAGGTGGGCTTGGGACAGACTAGGCACAGTGGCACGGTGTACCAAGTGGCACCCGGATGGTGGGCTTGGGAACCCTGCTCACATCGTTTGGGGCCGTGAGCGACACCCCGGCCGGATCTCCTTGCGGATGGAACCCAAATAGGCGATAAACCTAGACTAGAGACTTGTTCGGTTAGTCAGGTCGTGGCCGACTCCCTCGCCCGGCTTCCGCTTGAAGGTTGCCGAGGTACATGACGTGTACAGGGCGATAAGTGGCAGGAGCGTGTGTGAAGAAGTACACCCCTGCAGGGTTATCATCATCTATTCGAATAGCCGGATTCCTCGGATATGGAAACTTGGACCCCTTGTACAGTTCATAGACAAGTGAAAGTGGATACTCTAAAATACGCAACATAAGCGTGAGTGCTATGGATGGCGTTCTCGTAGGGAGACGGGAGCGGATCCATAGTGGTGTATTGATATGGTGAATATGTGGACTCGTGTGCGCCACCTCAAAAGAGTTACTTGCAGTCGTAGTTCAGGTTAGCCACCGAGTCAAAGCTGGCTTGCTGCAGTTAAACTCCACCACCCCCTTTGTTGATAATGATGCATATGTAGATAGATCTTATGTAAGTCTTGCTGGGTACATTTGTACTCACGTTGCTTAATTTATGTTTTTGCAGAGAGACTTCAGTCTCACTAGTAGTTCCACGTGGACTTCGACGTTTAGCTTGTTACCTCAGCTACGATCTTGTGCCCTCGGCAGGATCTGGTAGATAGTCAGGCTTCTCAGCCTTTTTCATTTATAGTTGTCTGTACTCAGACATGTTAAGCTTCCGCATGTGCTTTGACTTGTATGCTCTGATTGTTGGGTCATGAGACCCATGTTTGTAATATCTCGCTCCTCGGAGCCTAATAAATACTTGAGTCGTAGAGTCATGTTGTGATGCCATGTTGTGTTTGCACATATCGAGCATATTGTGTGTATGTTATTGAAATGCTTGGTATGTGTGGGATCTGACTATCTAGTTGTTTATCTTTAGTAGCCTCTCTTACCGGGAAATGTCTCCTAGTGTTTCCATTGAGCCATGGTAGCTTGCTACTGCTCCGGAACACTTAGGCTGGCCGGCATGTGTCCTTCTTCGTTCCTGTGTCTGTCCCTTCGGGGAAATGTCACGCATTGAGTACCGGAGCCCTGTTAGGCCGCTACAGCCCGGTTTACCGGAGTCCTGCTAGCCCAGTGCTACAGCCCGGACCCACTTGCTGATGACCGACACGTTCGATGCTGGGTCATGGATGCCTGTCCCTGTAAGTCTGTGCCACTTTGGGTTTACGACTAGTCATGTCAGCCCGGGCTCCTTATCATATGGATGCTAGCGACATCATCATATACGTGAGCCAAAAGGCGCAAACGGTCCCGGGCAAAGGTAAGGCGACACCCGTGGGAATACCGTGCGTGAGGCCGCAAAGTGATATGAGGTGTTACAGGCTAGATCGATGTGACATTGAGTCGGGGTCCTGACAGCGTTGGTATCAGAGCTTGACTGCCTGTAGGATTACCAAGCCAAACTGGTCGAAGTTGAGTCTAGAAATTCTTTAGTAATATAAGGGAATTGATTGTGGTATGGAACGTAAGGCTCTTTTTACTCCTTATACCTTATGCCCTTTTGATCTGAGTCATCTTATCTTTCCTACGGGGTTAAGGAACTAGGTCTTCTCATCTATCTATCAGGATGACATGTTACTAATCCGTAGACTTATAAGATTGTTGGATTTAAGCTTGAGTTCAGTTCCTACTACTTCCGTATGTTAATTGTTGATCTCGAAACCTTGATATTGTGCTTCTGAGTGGTTATGCCACCATTTTTGTGAATGTCTCAAATCTTTCTGAGCATTTACAGCCGTTATGCTGTCCGAGTCATCCCAGGTTTCTAAATAGTTTGAAGCAATTTGCAAATTCCTTCCTCCCGTTTCGATGTTCCTTTGGGCCAGATTAACCACACTAATCGGTGAGTTGAGGTACTTTATTGCCTTGACATATATGTTGGAGCTGGTATTATGACCCTAGGTGTCTTAGGGGATCATCTAGTAATTTAGCCATGATTTGTGTCCCAGTGTGATGATTCTGGCCTTTATCCTCGAAAGCATTCCGTGATGCTACTTAGGAGTAGGTATTCTACTCCTTGGGTTTTGAACCCGAGATTCACTCTACTTACTTCATGTTGATAGTGTTTGCTAGTTCCTTTAGGATATTAGTAACCTTGCGATAGTCCTTGAAGTCCGTGGTATCTTCTTCTTCCAAATACCATGAACTACTTATGGCAGAAGTTCCTCGTTGAACTGAATGATCACAACCAGAGTGCTCTTGATGAGTTCTCCATTATATATTGTGGCTCTGTCAGTTCTACTTTTCTGCATGGGTTATCCGGAAGAAATATGTTGAACTTCGTTCGACATGCTAAACCATGCATCCACAACTCAGAAAATCGTATGTTCCTTTGAGTTGTCCCTCTTTAGTTGTTTTCTGACCCTCGTCTATCAATTGATAGTCAAGATTATGTGTGCATTCGTTCATCGATGCCTATTACTCTTGTGGTCCGTCAAGCCATTCCATTCAGGATGACTAGGAGAAACAAACTCCAGTACCTCATCCATATCTAGGATTGGGTCAAGGTAGTCATGCTCCGTAGATCAAAATGCCAGCCCAGCTTTTGATTCTGTTCTACTCTGAAGTATTACCGTCTTTATGTCAGGATTTTCATGAGGATTGCACCGGCTCTTGTGAATTCTTGATGTAGTGATACTTCTCGCCATCCTTAGTCATTCCTCGGTCTTCGTGTTGATGCAACTGTAATACCGACAGAAGAATTGTGTTGTGTGAATTCAATACTCCTAGCAACCTTGTTGCTTGGTAGTTAATGGACAATAACCTCATTCTTAGCATGTTGATTTTTGAATCATCGCCCTAAGGTTGATTGTGCTACCTAGTCCTTATTTCCTGGTGCACTCTTTGATTGATGAGTTAGGATTTTGTCAAGTCCTCGCTCATTTGATCATATCATCTTGCCCTGAAAAGAAAGATTGCTCTCGAGCTTAGTAACATACCGGTGGTTCGTGATTTTCCGAATATCTTCTCGGAAGTATTACCAGGTTGTCACCTGACCGCTATGTTGAGCTCGTGATCAAGTTGATTTCTTGTAAACCACCCCCTTCCCCAAAAATCGGTGTTAGATATCCCTGAGCTAGTTGGTTAAGCTAGACAACAACTTGGAGAGTTGGAAGATAAAAGCTTGCCTAACTTAGTTCGTTCCAAAGGGATATTCTTGTGTAGTGTGTGTTGAAGAAAGATGATATCTTCATCGATTGGTCCCTGTGATCAGTTGCTGGACCTATTGTCTTATCAATCCTTTGATTTGAGTGTGGGCTATCGTCAATCAAATCAGTACCAACGATGCTCGTAATGTTGTCTTACTCGTGGTTGATCCCTCGAGCATATACCATTACATCTTTTGGTCTGACCAATACTATCACCGTGTTCACATGATGGTGGAAGTCCAGTGATATGGAAATTCCGATGAGTTGTTGTTGAGCCCATCAGCAGCATTTTGTCTCCCCCATGATTCATGTTGAACATCAACCTAGTGTTGGAAACTTGTGTAAGCATTTTCTTCATGCCCCGCTCGTGAAACATATGTTTGGATGAAAGAAGTGACTTCCTTTGATTCACGTGCATTTGATGTAAGTTGCCGCCGTGAATTCGAGAAAGCATGTTTTTACCTCCTCTGGAACCATCCCAAGTCAGTTATGCACGTGCGAAGTATTCTGTGGTTTGATAGACTGATCATCTTCATTCCATATGTGTATCCTAGCACACCAAGCCACTGACTGATTTGTTCAAGGAGAAGGAGTATCTTCATAAGAGCTAATCCGGACTTATGAAAGAACTTCGATATCCTCGCTGAAGGTTCCCAACCAGAACTCGGTAGTGTTTTATTGTAAGACTACCATGTGGGCATGCTTGTTTGGGACAACGTGTTCACATGTTTGTAGCAGAACCAGCTCATGTTTTGGAGCTTGCTATCGTAGTTCATTTCCCGAGAATCTCGCAACGTCATCTCGTCGATTTGTGTTGCAAACTTTCATTTTTCTTCCTAGACTCGATGAGTCTGGAATATCCTGACACCAACCAGATCTGAGTCTCAGGCAGATATGATGGTTGGAACATTTCCCAAGAACTATAATATTGGTCCCTCGATAACCGGTAAAGTGGATGTCGTGGCCAACACACCCAGCCGGAAGACCTATTATTGCAGTATCTTGTTTGAGGAAGTTGGCCACCTCCCCATAAGGATTTCGTAGGATTTACCTCCGTAACTGTTCCTTATGGATTCTATTGCTCCCGAAGTCCGACCTTTACTTGATGTTCTAGTTATCAAACCATATCTATGAATGGGTTACACTAGCACGTCAAGGAGAACATTAGAAGCGGAGTGCTAAATGTCTCTCGGTCGATCATCCAGATTTTATTTCCTTGGCCCCGCCAAGGGTGAAATCTGAGAAAGTGTTATCTTCCTTTGCATCTGCATCTTCCACCGGTATTCATCATGGTAGTAAGTTGTGTTGCCAGGATCCTTGACACGGATATTGGTAAAATCTTGATGATTATGGAAATGCTCAAGTTCTTGAGAGCACGCACAAGCGCTAGGTGTTATCATCGGTACTAACTGGATTGCTCTCAGTTTCCTCGGCAATGCTATGACCTTTTCAAACAGTGAATTCACTCTCTATTGTTGGGTTCTTCCCCAGTTACCAGAATCATTCCCAGCATTTGCATTTTGTTCCCAGCTTGCACCACCAATGTGCCATTCTACCATGGGTCTCTTCCATTCCCGGTGGTAAGCAAATTCATCCATTACGTTGTCTTCAACAAGGTAATCCACATCATCCAAGTCCGAGTATGCCATTCTACCGACCCCCTCCAAGTGATCGCTTGAGAATTGCCTTAGGCTGGTATAAAGGTTTTCAATGATCTCTGAATCAAAGGTAATTCTTTTTGCCACTTAAGGTAATAATCTACGAATCACCCTCCTCTACGATGTTCCGCTGTGGCATCATGGCAACTCAACTCTTCTCTACGTTGACAACCGTTCACCACCCTTTTAAGCGTGGAATTGTTGTCTACCTGGTGAACATTCGACATCTGTTCCACTCCATTCATTTGGACGAATGTTTCGTGTCTCAGCTCGAGAGAGGTTGCTATGTCTCATTCCGTGAGTAATCCTGAGTTGTTCGATCTTCGAGAAGATCGATCCTTCTGGAGTTTTCCTTTCCTCTTCTTGTCATGATTAGCTAGAGTTCTCAGAGCAAGACATCAAGACAATGATGGTGATCGAATCAACATTCATTTGAAGTGCAACCTGGATCGTGAAGATTGTGCTAGTTTGCGTTCCCCCTTCATCTTACCCTACGCTTGAATCTCGAGACGAGATTCTTGTTTAGTGGGGGTGAGTTGTCACATCCCTAGCTTCTGGTGCTACCTGGTGTTTGCATCATGTTTAAATTTTGAAACTTGAACTAAGGGAAATTGGAAGCCTCAAAACCCTAAATAAAAGAAGGGCAAAAACCCTAAAAATCTCATTCATTGTTCCAAAATGCTCTTCTTAAATGTTTGATAATTTTTGGCAAGGGTTCTGGTCCCAACCAAAATATTGAACATTTTTAAGGATTTATTTTTGGGACTTTGAATTTAATTCATTAGCTATTTGAATTTGAATTATATTCATATACTTAGAATATAATTTCAAATATCCCTGAAATATTTTATGAGCTTTTGGAAAAGTCCATCTAGCAAAATAAAAATATTCAGAGGAGCTTTTGGCATTGTTTGAATTATTTTTAAATTCAAAACAGTGGGAAAATAAATTGAAAAACAAAACAGAACAGAAATTTAAAAAAAAAAGAGAAGCCCAGCCACTTACCTGACTTACCTGTCTGGCCCAGCTCCTCCAGCGGCCCAGCCCACCGCCGCTTCTCCCCCTGTCGTCTTCCTCCCCTCACCCCGAAGCTGCTCGGTGGCACGCGCAGGCCACGCGCCCCGGCCACCTCCTCCCTCCGAGCCTGCCTGGCTCCTCCTCGACGCCCCGGTGACGCCACGCGCCT
>NC_057795.1:341854633-341905921 GCF_018294505.1 Triticum aestivum
AGCCGCCGCCGACGTCGCTCGCAACCACCGTGGCCACCGCCTTCCCCTCGCTTCTCTGACCAGCCCACGAGCTCCGCCTAGAACCCGAGCACCTCTCCGCCGACCCACGCAAGGCCGGAGGACCCCAAGACGACGCCGCGACCCTTCTTCCCCGTCCACGGCCGCCGGATGCCGCGCGCCGATTCACCGTCTCCAACGCGTCCCCGAGCCCGCTGAACCGCTCTCCGGCCTCCCTGTGAGCTACCGCATCTCCCCCTTCTCATCCTTTTCCTGTTTGCGCACTCTAGCTAGCCCCACCACCTTGCCCAAGAATCCCTCGCCGCCGGCCATGGCGCCGTCGCAGCTCAAATCACTCAACTGCTGCTCCTCCCGTGCTCTGTGGCATGGTTTCCGTCGATAGCCGAACTCCGGCAGCCGCAAAAGAGCTCGCCGCCGGCAGCTCCGGCCACCCCCGCACCTCCCGTTGGTCCCCCTAGATGCGCACGGGCACGGGCTACCTCCTGGTGCCCTTGGCGCGTCGATCCGTCGTCTCTGGCGCAACTCCGGCGAGCCACCGCCGCGTCTGGTCCTTGCCGGCGGCTAGACGCCGGTGGATTAGCCCCAGTTGACCAGGGATTTGACCCCCCTGGGTCACTGACATGCGGGCCCCGCCCGGCTAACCAAGTTAGTTAGGGTTAATTTTAATTAGGTTAGTTAGTCCAGACACTGACACGCAGGGCCCACAGATCAGTTTGACCTGGACGGCGCCCGTTGACCTGCTGACGTCACTATGAGGTCATGCTGACGCAATAAACCCCTTTTCTGGATTTAAAATAATTCAGAAAATTCCAGAAAATAGTTAAAACTTCAATATATCATAGAAATTCAACCGTAACTCCAAATTAAATAAATTATATATGAAAAATTATCAGAAAAATTCAAGGAATCCATCTGTACCATTTTCATGCATGTTTGAACAATGCTTGTCCTCTGTTTTGGACAAAACAAATAAAGGGCATTTAAATAATCATATATGGAGTTGGAGTTTGAATCATGTATTCAAACCAACTTCATTTAAATCATAGCTAAGTGCATTAGCTCAAAACACCAGCATATTGCCATGTCATTATCATGCATCATATTGTTGCATTCCATTGATTGTGTTTCTTCTTGTTTGTCGGTGGTTGTTCCCTCTCGATAGACGTGGTTTCGACGATGAGATCGATGACACTGATGAAGAGCTATATTATCTTCGGAAGTGCCAGGCAAGCAAAACCCCCTTGTTCATTCCGATACAATCCTACTCTCTCGCTCCTGCTCTCTTTTAATGCATTAGGACAACACCGATTCATCTGTTACTTGCTGCGGTAGCTGAACCCCTTTATCCTTTGCATGACCTGTCATTGCCACAGTAGATAGATGAAACCCACTAGCATGAGTAGGAGTTGTTTGAGCCCTGTTGTGCCTACTCATTCATGCTTGTTTGTCATGCCTGCTACTGCTTAGAGTCGAGTCAGGTCTGATTCATCGGGGATGAATCAGAGGCGTGTGAACATGTCCTACTGTGTGTGAGCTAAGTGTGTGAACACGATTTGGTAAAGGTAGCGGTGAGAGGCCATGTAGGAGTACATGGTGGGTTGTCTCATTGCAGCCGTCCTCAGGAACTGAGTTCTGTGTTTGTGATCCATGACCAGCTACTACCACACATTGGAATGCTTAAGTGCCCCTCTCGACTTATTAATCAACTTGATCTCTGTCCAGGAGTTGCAACTAGTTTCTGGTGTTTGTAGGTAGTGTTAGTAGTCTACCAAGTGGCACCCGGTACAGGTGGGCTTGGGACAGACTAGGCACAGTGGCACGGTGTACCAAGTGGCACCCGGATGGTGGGCTTGGGAACCCTGCTCACATTGTTTGGGGCCATGAGCGACACCCCGGCCGGATCTCCTTGCGGATGGAACCCGAATAGGCGATAAACCTGGACTAGAGACTTGTTCGGTTAGTCAGGTCGTGGCCGACTCCCTCGCCCGGCTTCCGCTTGAAGGTTGCCGAGGTACATGACGTGTACAGGGCGATAAGTGGCGGGAGCGTGTGTGAAGAAGTACACCCCTGCAGGGTTATCATCATCTATTCGAATAGCCGGATTCCTCGGATATGGAAACTTGGACCCCTTGTACAGTTCATAGACAAGTGAAAGTGGATACTCTAAAATACGCAACATAAGCGTGAGTGCTATGGATGGCGTTCTCGTAGGGAGACGGGAGCGGATCCATAGTGGTGTATTGATATGGTGAATATGTGGACTCGTGTGCGCCACCTCAAAAGAGTTACTTGCAGTCGTAGTTCAGGTTAGCCACCGAGTCAAAGCTGGCTTGCTGCAGTTAAACTCCACCACCCCCTTTGTTGATAATGATGCATATGTAGATAGATCTGATGTAAGTCTTGCTGGGTACATTTGTACTCACGTTGCTTAATTTATGTTTTTGCAGAGAGACTTCAGTCTCACTAGTAGTTCCACGTGGACTTCGACGTTTAGCTTGTTACCTCAGCTACGATCTTGTGCCCTCAGCAGGATCTGGTAGATAGTCAGGCTTCTCAGCCTTTTTCATTTATAGTTGTCTGTACTCAGACATGTTAAGCTTCCGCATGTGCTTTGACTTGTATGCTCTGATTGTTGGGTCATGAGACCCATGTTTGTAATATCTCGCTCCTCGGAGCCTAATAAATACTTGAGTCGTAGAGTCATGTTGTGATGCCATGTTGTGTTTGCACATATCGAGCATATTTTGTGTATGTTATTGAAATGCTTGGTATGTGTGGGATCTGACTATCTAGTTGTTTATCTTTAGTAGCCTCTCTTACCGGGAAATGTCTCCTAGTGTTTCCATTGAGCCATGGTAGCTTGCTACTGCTCTGGAACACTTAGGCTGGCCGACATGTGTCCTTCTTTGTTCCTGTGTCTGTCCCTTCGGGGAAATGTCACGCATTGAGTACCGGAGCCCTGTTAGCCCGCTACAGCCTGGTTTACCGGAGTCCTGCTAGCCCGGTGCTACAGCCCGGACCCACTTGCTGATGACCGACACGTTTGATGCTGGGTCATGGATGCCTGTCCCTGTAAGTCTGTGCCACTTTGGGTTTACGACTAGTCATGTCAGCCCGGGCTCCTTATCATATGGATGCTAGCGACATCATCATATACGTGAGCCAAAAGGCGCAAACGGTCCTGGGCAAAGGTAAGGCGACACCCATGGGAATACCGTGCGTGAGGCCGCAAAGTGATATGAGGTGTTACAGGCTAGATCGATGTGACATTGAGTCGGGGTCCTGACATGCGGCTGAAGATGATAGAAGTCGAGAAACGCACGGAAGAAGCCGCTCGCGGGGAGGCCAACACCGCGCAGGCAATGCGAGTAGAAGATCACTCGCTCGCCCTCCTCCGGCACCGGTGAAACCTCCCTCACTAGTGCGAGGCGGACCCGAACAAGATCTTCGCCCGGTAGCTGCCGCATCTTGCGACGAAAATCAATGTGGTCGTCGTGGACGTTGGAGCCGTCCCAGGAGCTCGACGTCGGAGCCATGACAGCGATGGGGCGACGGTGAGCGCGGCGACGGAGAGCGCTTGGCGTGGAGGCGGTGAGCTTGAGGCGCACTGGAAAGAAGACAGAGTGGCGGAGTGGAAGCATGGTGGAAAGCTACCGTGATGAAGAAGAAGAGGGAGGTGGCGGAGTGAGGGCGGGCGTGCGAATGACTGCCGCTCCCCCTCCGTGCCCCTACTTATAGCCTCGTGCGGCGAAGCCGAGGAGGCGAGGTGTGGGGGCGTGGGATTAACTGCGCCCACTCCCCCACGACCTGCAATTATCGCTCCTTTATGACGAGTGGGAACCGCCGTCAGAAGACGTGCGGTCAGATCGGGCCACAGAAGATCCGCGCATAGGCCGAGGCGTGGAAGTGGCGGGCCTCGGCCTGCGGCGGCGTCCCGTCACGCACGTGGGCTGGCAGGCCCTTCCAGCTGAAGGGTGCCACATGGAGCGCGGTTGGCAGGTGGTCAGCCCGCCGCCTGGCTGGCACGCCAGCTAGTTCCCGCCTTCGGATTTCAAGGAGGTTTCGCCGAGAAGGCACGCACAAGAGAGGCCGGCCCCCAGCTGCCGGCTCTTCAGGATAGGAAGCTGGCCGAGCTTCTCGATTCCCCATTTAGCCGCGAAGCCCAACCAGCTTCGGGGACTACTGTCGGAGTAAATGACCATGGGTAGCCTTGCCGGCTCCCTTTGGCCCTCAGAAAAACAATGGGCCGACCGAGCCTTGAAGCGCCCAAGACGCGGGGCCGCCTTCTTCTGGCCGGCTATCACCTAGGCCGACTGCCAGAAGGCGGCCCGACCATAAGCTCCCTTGGAGGACGCCGCGATAGGGCCGACTCCGAGAGGCCGGCTGCAGAAGGGCCGACTCCAAGAAGCCGGCCTTAGAAGATCGACTCCAAGAAGCCGGCCCCTGGCAGGCGGCCATGGGCCATACCCTAAAGTCTGCTCCCATAACGGTGACGGGACAGGGCGTGGCTACAGTGGACCCTGCCACCCCCGAATCCTGGAACAAGCATGGCTACAGTATGCCGTATGGGACGCCCATCTCTCGTCCTGCGTGGCACTGTTGCCATGCAGATCATGACGCCATCCACGACGGGTTGCCAGCACAGGCCGTAGGTGGCGGGCCCCTTGGGTCAGAGAGACATCCAAAGGCGGCCTGGCCTCCCCAAGCCGGCCTAAGGCCAGGCCGGCTTCCTATAGCCGGCTTGCTCCCCTCCTCGGGGAATGCGCACCATTAAGGAGACAAGACGAGGTAAGGCTACAGTGAGAGCCTGCAAGGCTGCGACACTGTAGCCATGCTTACCTCGACAAAGCCCTCGTCATCATAGGCAAGGCAATAGTAACCTGCCCCCGACAAGACCCCCAAGCAGTGGGGCCGGCCTGCCGACCAATGGCCCGGCAGCCGGCGGGACCCGCCAGTCGGCGGGCCCCAGCGGCCGGCGGAGAAGCCGGCGGCCATAGACACTGACGGCTAGGGCCCGCGCCCAGCCGGATTACCATTGTACCCCCGGGGGGTAGGCCTATATAAACCCCCCGGGGCACCCATGCAAAGGGTTGATCTCATAGAGTTTTAGACACCACCATAGGGAGAGGAGAGAGCTAGCCTTGCCCTTCTTCCTCCTCCCGCCGAACAGCTCAAGGAGCCTCTTGTAGCTTCTTATTGATATAGTGATCATGCGGAGACCCCGCAAAGTAGGAGTAGGGGTATTATCTCCACGGAGAGCCCCCAACCTGGGTAAGATCCGCCGGCGTGCATGTCTTCGCCTTATCCCGTTTCCAGACGTCGGCGATGTCTTACTGGCTCCCACAATGATAAGCCATCCGTTGGCATATGTCGCACCTACCACCCGACATTTGGCGCCCACCATGGGGCCAGGTGCACCATCGTCCGGAGACCTGCTCTGGACGGGAACCCTTTTCCTCCCCAGCGAGCGTACCCAGCCCGGCACGCCCGATGGCGTTTTCCCCGACGCGCTACAAAGCGTAGACGACGCCTACGCAGCGAGCTGCCTCGCCGATCTTCTTGGCCAGACTCGCATCTCCGACGAGCCCGCATCCGACGCGGGCACAGGCTGCCCCGAGAGCCGCCTTGTCAGCCTCCTCGACCAGCTCCACATTTCCGGCGAGCCTACCGTGGACTTGGAGTCGGTCGGCTCCACCGACCCGATGCTTGTCGACTCCGACACGGCATCGCTCGATGCCTTCCCCACCAACGTGATCATCTTCGACGACAGTAGCCCTTAGGTCCAAGGCGCGCTCGGACTTGGCTTAGCAGAGAAGCGAAGGGGCAAGTGCGGAGCGCCGCGGGCCCCAACAGCCTGCGGCCTTGGGCATCGCGTGGCGGTTGATTGGACGTGGGCGTCTCCGCTTCCCCATGACACCTCGGTAACTGCCCGACTGACAAAAGGGCTGGTCCAGGTCAGGCTTACTTTCTTTGCCCTCATCCATCTCGCTTCAGATCCCCTTTCTTTCCCTTCGCCCCCTTGCTTCCGAAATCTTCCAGATCCACCTCAATCTTGTCAGATTCGGGTTCCGGCAGACCCTTAAGGTTCGAACTCTGGGGTGCGCGCGGAGATCACTCCTCTACCAACTCATGTCTCGTCGCCTCGCAAAGGATCAAGGCTACACGAAGAACAACACAAGGGACGCAAGGTTTATACTGGTTCAGGCCACCATTGTGGTGTAATACCCTACTCCAGTGTGTGGTGTGTGGATTGCCTCAGGGGCTGATGATGAACAATACAAAGGAAGAACAGCCTCGCGAGGGGAGGAGTTCTTGTGTTGGTGTGGGTGGTTCTGGCTAAGGTTTGATTGGCCCGGCCTGCCTTGAGAATGGCTAGTCCTATTTATAGAGGGAGGCCCTGGTCCTCTTCCCAAATATTGAGCGGGAAGGGCGCCAACAATTGGCCATTTTGAAGGGGAACATCTAGTACACTTATCCTGACTAAAGTCGGTCTCGCCTGCCAAAGACTCTGACGATGACGCCGTCCTGGGCTCCATGATGACCTCCGTCCTGTCGTTTGCTCATCTTGGTCTTGTTGCACCGAAATGGTAGCCTTTGCTTGATACCTTGGCCTACGCTTGCCCCCTTTGCACCAAAGAGGAAACAAGGACACTGCACAGGTCGGCGCCCACCTGGCCCCCGCCTGGCTTCGGTCGTCATGGCTTGCGTCACGGGCACCTCGTGAGGTACCCCGCCTTGATCTCTCTGCCTTCTCGCGAGCCAGCCTGACGAGGCTGCGCCTGAGGAAGCTTCCTGCCGTTCGCCCCGCGAGGCTTGGCCCCTCGCGAGGGTCTTGAGCTTGTGTTGACGAAGGTGGGCCGTACAGGGCCACTCCTTGAGCCACGCTGCAGGACGCAGGCAGGCAAGTCTGGGTACCCCCGTTCCCAGAACGCCGATAGTAGCCCCCGGGCCCAAGGCGCGCCCGTACTTGGCTTAGCAGAGAAGCGAAGGGGCAAGTGCGAAGCGCCGCAGGCCCCAACAGCCTACGGCCTTGGGCGCCGCATGGCGGTTAATTGGACGTGGGCGTCCCCGCTTCCCCACGACGCCTTGGCAACTGCATGTCTGACAAAAGGGGCGGTCCCGGGCTAGGCTTACCTTCTTTGCCTTCACCAGTCATTGCTCCAGATCCCCTTTCTCGCTCTCCTCCTTCTCGCTTCTGAAATCCTCCAGATCTACCTCAATCCCTCACCTTCGGCAAGCCATGGAGCATCGCAAGACTCCTGCCGGAGCCTGGTACTCACCCGCTCTGGATCCTCTGAACGTGTCGGAGAAGAACCTCGCCCTCATGCGCCAGATGATGGTGGCGCAAGGCAACGAGGGGGCGGCTGTGCTCAAGGTCAGCTCCGCCCTACCTGAAGACAAGGGGAGCACCTTCTATCCGCTCTTCGTGAGCGCCATCGTCGCCGGTTTGGTGCCTCCCTTTTCCGAGTTCTTCCTTGCTGTTCTTCGCCAATACAACCTGCAAGCTCTGCACCTCCACCCCAACTCTATTCTCCTCCTGGCAATTTTCGACTATTATTGCGAGGCTCACGTTGGAGTGAGGCCCTCAGTGGCTCTGTTGCGCCATTACTTTTCCCTCCAGGTTTCTGGTTCTCACATCACCGCATGCGTGAGCTTTATCGCCTACTCCAACTCCAATGCCATATCAAAGCCCGGGAAGAGGATTGAGGGCTTTCGGAGCAAGTGGGTCATGGTGGACGCTAGGCGCATCCACCCTTGGCTAGTACTGCCATCGGTGCAGCCCAAGTCCGTCGACGTGTGGTCTCGCGCGGAGCTTGTCGACCCCCACGCGAAGGTGGTGCTGAAGAGGATAGACGCGGACCTGAAGCCGGGCAACCTGGTGGCGGCGAAGCTGACCAGGCTACGCTCTTGAGGGAGTTCCTGGAGCACCGGGTGGCTCCGCTTCAGGAACACTTGATCCCATTGTGGAGGCTTGGGGAAGCCGATGCCGCCCTCCGCCTGAGCTCTGCAGCCCTGGCCGACGAAGATCTGGCCGCGGTCCTCCATTCCTTGGTTGGAAGAGATGTGGCGAGACTGGAGGGTGCTCCTGTACCCCTGTTCCTTAGTGGTGACTGGGAGCGGGTGGTGAACTCCATGCCCACCTTCAACGGAGAGGGGCTAGTGCCTGCGGAAGCTCCCGAGGATCTGGCGGCTCTGGCGACGGTGAACTTCTCTTCCGACGACTCCAGTAGGGACAAGGAAGAAGAGGAGGTGGAAGAAGAGTCCGACTCTGAGGCGACCGACGGAGAGTCGGGGGAGTCCTTCCTTCGGTGCAGGTCCCACGCCCTCCGCCTCATGCCGGACGATGACGAGGCTGGCGACAAGCGAGGCGGGGAGAGCTCGCCCCCGGTTCCAAGGAAGGACAGGATGGGGCTGGTTCCCTGCGGGTCTGCTCTGGCTCCAAGGCGGCCTGAAGCTAGCTCCAACTCTTCTGACGTGCCCCCTGCTTCCGAGCCTCCTGAGGCTGACCCCAGCAGTCGGCTCTTGGGCTTCAAGTTCGGCCGGAGGCTGCTTGAGTCTGTGAATGATGACCAGTAAGTGCTTGATTTTTGTTTTGCTTCCCGCTTCTGTCGCCAAGGCTTGACGTCCGCATCCTTTGGCTAGGTCGGTGTCTGTAGCGAAAAGGTTGAAAGGGGTCTCAGCGGCCCCGCTTGGGGCAGTGCCTTCATCTGCGGGGGAAGGAGGTGGCGAGGCCCGAGCATTCCCTGCCCGGTCATCCTCGCGAGGCCAGGTAGGGCGCACTAGCATGGACCCAGCCCCCATGGCCCAGGCGACTCCCAAGGCGTCCACGCCCAATGCCACTGTTGTGGCCGCCGGGGCTCAGAAGGTCCCGACGCTTGATGTTGTGATCACGCTGCCGTCTTCTCCTCCTACTCCGCCAACCGTCATTTCTCCGACTCCTTCCACTGTCTTGGATCGTGCTACCGATGAGCTGGACCGGCTGCGGGAAGATCTCCAGGGCGCCAACACTCGTTTGGTGGCCAGGCGCCTGGAGTTGGCCTCTGGCTGGGTCCGCTCTGACGCCTCCGTCCAAGCGGCACTGAGCCAGGCAGTGACGGCCTGCGATGAGGAGAAGCAGGCCATCCTCCAAGCCAAGGCCGCTCACGTCGCTGCGTTGGGTGATGCTGCCGATGTCCGAGGCCGCTACAAGACGGTGGAGAACGAGCTGCAAGGCCTGCGCGACGAGCTCGCCAAGGAGGTCCGTGACCGCCAGGAGAAGGAGAAGGAGAAGAAGACTCGAGAAGCTACTGTCAGGGACCGGGATGTCGAGCTTGATGAGTGAGTGGCCGGTTGGAGATGCTGGAGCAGGCGTTGGAGGCGGAGAGGATCAAGCTAGACGTCAACGTGAGGGTTCTGGCCGAGGACCGAGTGGCCTTCGCGCAGCTGGAGGAGAGGGCTCGCGCCGCGCTGAAGACACTTTATGATGGCGGCCTGGAAAAGCCACTAGCTGGCCTCGAGGATGGCCCTGCCAAGCTGCTTCCCTTCTTGGTCCGCGCACTTGAAGATGCCGCGGACGGCCTTGGCCCCACGGCCAAGGCCGAGGCGCGTGTCCAATCTTCTGCAGCGCTAACGCGTGTCCTCACCCACGTCTATCTTCGCAACCCCAATGTCGACCTTGACAGCCTGTTGGAGCCTGCGAGCGGCGAGCTTGCCGCTGCCGCTGCTAAGGCAGTGAAGGGTTGAGTAGAAGCCTTGCTGGCGAGGTTCCGCGCTTTCAGCACCAGGCCAAGGCGAGATGCTGCCAACCCTGGGGCTTCGGGAGGTGGAGCCGCCCAGCGCAACTCCACCGCAAGCGATGGCACTGCTAGAAAGTGACCCCTTTGCGGCTTCTGACCTGTTTTAGTTCCTGCAACATGGATCATGCCTCATGGAGGCGTTTAAACTTGTGTTTGGCATTGTGAAAACAACCTATGGACTATAATATTTGCTTTTGAATTCCTTAAGATTTGCGTTTTTCCTTCCTACTTGCTTGTGTTCTACGTCGGCAGGGCCCAGCCCCGCGCATACCTCAGCCGCCGTTAGCCCCGACCGAAAACCAGGACGGGACCAAGGAGTGAGGAGCTACGTGACCAGTTAGGCTCCTGAGTCGCGATGCTCAGGAGTCCCCCATGACGCGAGAACAGCAAGTAGTGAGGGGAGGCATACGAGTGGATCTACCGTTCTACGTCGGTAGGGCCCGGCCTCGCGCATACCTCAACCGCCATTAGCCCTGACCGGAAACCAGGACGGGACCAAGGAGTGAGGGGCTACATGACCAGTTAGGCTCCTAAGTCACGATGCTCAGGAGTCCCCCTTGACATTCAAATGGCCTCCGTACGTTGGCTCCGCTCGGGGAGGGGCGCGCGACGAACTAGGCCCGAGGGGCCTGGCTGGGTGGCGTGCGCCCGGGCGTAGCCCCTGTGTCCAGCCCCCTCGCATGGCACTCCCGAGGGGAGGCATTACGATAGGGCCGGACACTGAGCTCTGGGCTCGCTGAGGTTGATGCGGTCGTGGGCCTCCCTCAGTTGTTTATCACCAGCGCGGAGCATAGCGCTTCCGTATGTGTACGGGCATAGCCTCTCCTCGGCAGTGTCGTCAGCCAGCATGGAGCATGGTGCTTCCACTAGTGCGTGGGAGGGGGCCCCCTCCGGGAGGAGCCCCTGGGGCATGTACATCCCCGCCCTGACACGTGGCTCGCACGGTAGGGCTTGACGAGGTGTATCTAGGCACCTGTGAGCTACCGCGGGACTCACGGGGCCCTACCTCAAGGCGGGTTGCGCCTGGCTCTGGGCCTTTGTTTGTAATGTGCTCCTGCAAAATTGGTTAGATGCCAACGCTCTACGTCCTCAGGTCTCGGCCCTCGAGCGAGCTCAGCCGTCGTTGGTATGCGAGGTCGCGGTGCCGTGGACAAGGCCAGGAGGTGAGGGCTGGAGAGCCAGTAAGAGCCCGTGAGTCGCGATGCTCAGGTACCCCTCCCCCCTTTTAACGTGCAAGCGGCTAGCATGAGGGAAGAAGGGCGCCGTCGCAGTCAAGTAACAATCATGGTGGGTCGAATACACGACCTGAATAGATGCGAGAAAGATACATGCCGCTGGGTCAGGCCCGAGTGGCTTGGGGATAATGCAGCCCAAGTGGCGCCCCCAACAAAGTAACCTAGAGACATGAACAAAAGATATACATGCCGCAGGGACAGACCCACGCGGCCTGGTAATGATGCAGCCCTGGGGGCGCTCCCAGCTGAAAATGAAACTCGAAAGATGTCACCTGATGATGTTGGAGATGAAGGAATGCTGAAGTAGCAGACGACGTGCGCTGCGGGAGCCGGTCCTCACGAGCCCCCGGGCCCAGGAGCCTTGGGAGGCTCCGGAGGCGCAGGCGGCTCCTCGAGGACCATCTCCATCTCCGCCAGGACAGCGGAACGCCTGACCTCCTGAGCCTCCAGAATGCTCCTCAGAAGACGCTGACGTGCGGCAGCCGTGTTCGGTAGGCCGAAAGGCATGCGAACATAGCTGTGGGGCGGACCCTTGCAGCGTCCCATGCGCGAGGGCCAGAGGCGCTCCTGAGAGGCGGCTCGGTTGAGCCCTGGTACATCGATGCAGACGCGAAGCCCTCCATCCTTGCCTGGATGGGGAGCTACGGCAGGTAAGCGGCGGCTGCCACTCATGACTCTTGACTCCTGCAGCTCCTGAATGATCTCGCTGATGAACTCTTGAGGGTTTGGCCCTCCTTGCCTCGTACCTTCCTGAGGGAAACGTGCTTTGAAGCACGCCTCCAAGTGGTGCCCGAGCGCCTCCCTCGTGACCTTGGCAAAGTCGGTGGCCCTCCAGGAGAGAGCCCCCGAGCCTTGCCCGAGGAGGGCGTCGGGCGCGCCTTCCTATGCGACAGAAAGAGGCACCCCTTGAACGGGCGCGGAACCTGACACAATGCCGCTGCAGGGGCCTGCCTCCCGATGGTTCGAACCAGGCGATGCCTTCTTCTTCTTAGGGACTCCTTCAGGGAGACTCCCACTCCTGTGATCTGGGTCTTCGACTGTTGTGGCCTAGAAGGCACGTTCGAGAGAACACACTGCATCCTTCTCCTCGCAGGGGACTGTGATGACTCCACCGCTCCCTGGCATCTTGAGGACATTGTAACCATGGTGAGTCACCGCCATGAACTTGGCCAGGGCCGGATATCCAAGGATGGCATTGTAGGGTAGGCGAATGTGAGCGATGTCGAAGTCAATGAGCTTTGTGCGGTAGTTCTTGTGTTGTCCGAAAGTGACAGGGAGGCGGATCAGCCCTATCGGGGTGGTAGAACCATCAGTGACTCCTGAGAAGGGCTTGGTTGGCTGAAACTGATCATACGACACTTGGAGATTGTTAAAAGTTTCGACGGACAGGACATTGAGGCCTGCTCCACCATCGATGAGGGTCCTGGTGACCTGCACATTGTTGATGACTGGGGAACAGAGCATCGGGAGGACCCTAGCTGTGGCTTCACACTTGAGCTGATCTGCTGAGCTGAATGTGATGGCGCATGTTGACCACCAGAGGGGGCGCGAGGCCTTGAGCTTTGGGAGGACTGCATTCACCTCGCGAGCGAACTATTTGAAGACATGCTAAGAGGCTAGAGCCTGAGCTCCGCCCAAGATGCAAGCGATAGCTCGTGGATCCTGGAAGCCCCCAGCCCCCTCGTCCTGATGATGGTCTTCATTTCTCCTTGGCGGCGGTGGCAGAGGAGGGAGGCCTGCGTTGCCTTGTGGGCGATCCTCACGAGGTTGGTCCCTCCAGACCCTCTCGTGACGCTGGTCCTGCCAGCGATCCTCACGAGGACGGTCACGCCACCCTTGGCGAGGGCCACGGTCTTCCCATCAGCCTCCACCTCTTCCTCCTCCGCGGCCATAGCCCCGGTCGTTGCGCTCGGGGCGTCAGCCGCCTCGTCCTTCTCGCATGGCCTGAGCTCTTGACATTCGTTGGTGTTGTGAGTGTGGAGGTCGTGGTAGACGCAGTACCGGCTGCCCTTGGATGACTCCGGCTGATCTCTGCCGCGCTTGGTATCTGGTTCTGCTGCGAGCACAACTGCTCCTTTGCACTTCACATCCTTGGTCTTGGGCTTCTTCTCCTCCGGCTTAGCAGCTGGAAGCTCGAGAGGGAAAGGCGCCCTTCCTCGGCCCTGGCGCACTTGGTTGCCAAGTTGAACAGCTCCAGAGAGGTGCACAGGTCCTCGTGGATTGCTAGCTCTTCTTTCATCCTGATGTCTCGAACGCCATTGGAGAAGGCTGAGATGATGGCCTCCTCAGTCCCCCTGGGGATCTTGAGGCGGGCATTGTTGAAGCGCTGGATGTACTTTTGCAGGGTCTCCCCTGGCTGTTGCTTGATGTGGCGCAGGTCACTCATGGTCGGGGGGCGATCACGAGTACCCTGGAAGTTGGCGATGAAGCGAGTGCGCATCTCGTCCCAAGAGGAGATCGTGCTGGGAGGCAGGTTGAGGAGCCAAGTTCGGGCGCCATCCTTGAGCGCCATGGGAAACCAGTTCGCGAAGACCTTTTCGTCCCTGTTGGCCGCCTCGATGCCCAACTCGTAGAGCTGGAGGAACTCCGCAGGGTCAGTAGTGTCGTCGTAGTGCGGAGGCAGATCGGGCTTGAACTTGCCCGGCCAGGCTACACTGCGCAGCTCGGCGGTGAAGGCACGGCAGCCCGCCGTGGTCACAGGGGCCTTTGGTGATGAAGGGCCTGATCTTGGAGGTCTCCGTGCGCTGCCGCTAGGAGCAGCGCGGGGTCTTGGCGTGCTGGAGTAGGAGCGCGGTCATGGCGTGTTGGCGCGGGGAGCACGCAAGCACCTTCCCGAGGACGAGGGATCTCTTGGCGGCTCTTCTCTGGCTGCACGGGCGCTGGACGGAGCGGGTAACGTCCACGGGCCGCGCGCCTTGGGGCCATGGCGCCTTCTTGAGGGGGAGGCGGCGGAGGCGCCTCCGGAGCTGTGTTGCCCGCACAGAGCGGGGGGCGATGCAGCGAGAGGGATGGTGCAAGGGAGCCCCCTGCAGCGCTGACGAGCTCGGTGATGCGAGCAAGCCACTCGTCGTAGAGGTCGTCGACGGGACGGTAGTGCAGGAGCTCTTGCGCCAGGAGCAACGCGGCACGTGCGTCCGCAGGAGCGCGACAGGCGTGCAACGACGAGCCTACTGGAGTCAGCGACGGGGTGGCGGTGCGGACTTCCCGCCGCACCGAGGGATGCAGAGACGACACTTGCTGCTCGTTCCCCGCGGGCCGGTGGAGGCGTGGGCGGCTGGTGACGGGGAATGATGGGGAGGCCCACCGGCGGGGGCCGTCTGGGCGACATAGGCCACGAGGGCTGCCTGGCGCTCGGCACGGGCTCGACGAGCGTCAGACATGGATGCGACAGACGATGAAACGCAAGACGGCGAAAGACGTGATTCTGGCGCACCCCTACCTGGCGCGCCAAATGTAGGATTTCGGGTTCCGGCAGACCCTTAAGGTTCAAACTCTGGGGTGCGCACGGAGATCACTCCTCTACCAACTCACGTCTCGTCCTCGCAAAGGATCTAGGCTACACGAAGAACAACACAAGGGACGCAAGGTTTATACTGGTTCAGGCCACCATTGTGGTGTAATACCCTACTTTAGTGTGTGGTGTGTGGATTGCCTCAGGGGCTGATGATGAATAATACAAAGGAAGAACAGCCTCGCGAGGGGAGGAGTTCTTGTGTTGGTGTGGGTGGTTCTGGCTAAGGTTTGATTGGTCCCCCCTGCCTTGAGAATGGCTAGTCCTATTTATAGAGCGAGGCCCTGGTCTTCTTCCCAAATATTGAGCGGGAAGGGCACCAACAATTGGCCATTTTGAAGGGGAACATCTAGTACACTTATCCTGACTAAAGTCGGTCCTCGCCTGCCAAAGACTCTGACGATGACGTCGTCCTGGGCTCCACGATGACCTCCATCCTACCGTTTGTTGGTCTTGGTCTTGTTGCACCGAAATGGTAGCCTTTGCTTGATACCTTGGCCTACGCTTGCCCCGTTTGCACCAAAGAGGAAACAAGGACACTGCACAGGCCGGCGCCCGCCTGGCCCCCGCCTGGCTTCGGTCGTCATGGCTTGCGTCACGGGCACCTCATGAGGTACCCCGACTTGATCTCTCCGCCTCCTCGCGAGCCAGCCTGACGAGGCTGCGCCTGAGGAAGCTTCCTGTCGTCCGCCCCGCGAGGCATGGCCCCTCGCGATGGTTTTGAGCTTGTGTTGACGAAGGTGGGCCATACTGGGCCACTCCTTGAGCCACGCTGCAGGCCACAGGTAGGCAAGTCTGGGTACACCCGTTCCTAGAACGCCGACAAATCTCTCACCTCCGGCAAGCGATGGCGCCTCGCAAGACCCTGGCCGGGGCTCCACTGGCCTGGTACTCGTCGGCTCTGGATCCCCCAAACATGATGGAGAAGAATCTCGCCCTCGTGCGCCTGATGATGGCGGTGCAGGGCAGCGAGGCGGGGGAGACCGTGCTCCGACCCGGCTCTGCTCAGGCAGAAGGCAAGGGGAGCACCTTCTATACGTTCTTCATGAGCGCCATCATCGCTGGTCTGGTGCCTCCTTTCTTCGAGTTCTTCCTTGCTGTTCTCCGCCAATACAATCTGCATGCCCTGCATCTCCACCCTAACTATGTCCTTCTCCTGGCGATTTTTGCCTACTACTGTGAGGCACACGTCGGGGTGATGCCCTCAGTGGCCTTGCTGCGCCATTTCTTCTCCCTCCGAGTTTCCGGTGCCCACATCTCCACATGTGCGGGCTTTGTTGCATACTCCAAAGCCAATGCCATATCGAAGACTGGGAAGAGGATCGACGGTTTCCAGAGCAAGTGAGTCATGATGGACGCCGGGCGCATCAACCCCTGACTGGCGCTGCCCATGAGGCAGCCCAAGGCCGTCGATGCGTGGTCTCGTGCGAAGCTCGACGACCATCAGGCGTAGCTGGTGCTGGAGAAGGTGAACACGGACCTGAGGCCTGGCAACCTGAGGGCGGCGAAGCTGACCAAGGCCATGCTCCTAAGGGAATTCTTGGTGCACCGGGTGGCTCCACTTATGGCGCACTCGCGCCCGTTGTGGAGGCTCGGGAACGTGGACGCCGTCCTCCGCCTAAGCTCTGAGGCCCTGGCCGACGAGGATCTGGCCGCGGCCCTCCGCTCCTTGGTCATGGAAGATGTGGCGAGCCCGAAGGGCGCTCCGGTCCCCTTGTTCCTTCGTGATGACTGGGAGCTGGTAGTGAGCGCCATGCCTAGCTTCAACAGGGACGGACTAGTGTCGGCGGAAGCCCCCAAGGATCTGGCGGTGATGGCAACGGTGGACTTGTCCTCCGACGACTCCGGGAGGGGGGAGGAGGAAGACGAGGAGGGGGAGGAAGAGCACGACTTCGACGCGACCGTCGAGGGGACGGGGGAGACCTCCCGTTGGCGTAGGTCTAGCGCCCTCCGTTCCATGCCGGACGACAACGAGGCCGGCGCCAGGTGAGGGGGAGAGGACCCGTCCTTGGTCCCAAGGAAGGACAGGACGGGGCTGATCTCCCGAGGGTCTACTGCAGCCCTAGGGCTGCCTGAAGCCAGCTCCAGCCCCTCTGATGCCCCTTCCGCTTCTTGACCTCCCAAGGTTGATCCCTGCAGGAGGATTTCAAGCTTCAAGCTTTGCCGGAGGCTGCTTGAGTCCGCGACTGTCGACCAGTAAGTGCTTGACTTCTGCTTTGCTTCCTATTTCTGTCGCCAAGGCTTGACATTTTTATTCTTTTGGCTAGGATGCTGCCTGCGGCAAAAAGGCTGAAAGAGGCATCGGAGGCCCTGCTTGGGGCAAGCCCACCTGCTGGGGCTGCACCTTCATCTGCGGGAAAAGGAGGCAGCGAGGCTCGTGCCTCCCCTGTCCGGTCATCCTCGCGAAGCCAGGAGGGGCGCACTGGCATGGATCCAGCCCCCATGGCCCTGCCGACTCCAGAGGCATCCGCGCTTGACGCTGTCGTCGAGGCCGCCGAGGCTCAGAAGGCCCCAATGCCTGATGATGTGATTACGCTGTCGTCTTCTCCTCCTACTCCATCGGTTGTCTTCTCTCGCACTCCTTCCACCGTCTTGGATCGTGCTGCTGCCGAGCTGGGTCGGCTACGAGAAGATCTCCAGGGCGCCGACCCCCTTCTGGTGGCCGGGCGCCTGGAGTTGGTCTCTGGCTGGGTCCGCTCTGACGCCTCCGTCCGAGCGGCGCTGAGCCAGGCTGTGTCGGACTTCGAGGAGGAGAAGCAAGCCACCTCCCAGGCCAAGGCCGCCTGCGATGCGGCTTTAGGTGATGCTACAAATGTCTGGAGCCGGTGCAAGGCGCTGGAGGGTGAGCTACAAGGCCTGCGTGGTGAGCTTGCCAAGGAGGTCCGCGATCGCCAGGAGAAGGAGAAGGACATGAAGGCTCGGGAGGCCACCGTCAGGGATCGCGACGCTGAGCTCTCAGCCGATCATGGACGGTTGGAGACGCTGGAGCGGGCGCTGAAGGTGGGGAGGGTTGAGCTGGATGCCAAGGGGAAGGTCTTGGCTGAGGATCGGGTGGCCTTCGCGAAGCTGGAGAAGAAAGCTCGCACCATGCTGAAGACGCTCTATGACGGCGGTTTAGAGAAGCCGCTTGCCGGTGCCGAGGACGGCCCCGCTCAGCTGCTTCCCTTCTTGGTCTGGGTGCTCGAAGATGTCGCGGACGGCATCGGCCCCACGGACGAGGCCGAAGCTCGCGTCCTTTCTTCCACAGCGCTGACGTGCGTCCTCAGCCACGTCTACCTTCGCGACCCTAATGCCGACCTCGACAGTCTGCTGGAGCCCGTGAGCAGCGAGCTTGCCACTGTTGTTACCGAGACTGTGAAGGGCCGAGTAGAGGCCTTGCTGGCGAAGTTCCGCGCCTTCAGCACCACGCCCAAGCGAGGTGCTGCCAGCTCTGCGGCTTCAGGAGGTGGAGCTTACAAGCGCAACCCCACCACAAGCAACGGCGCTGCCCAAGAGTGATCTCTCCACGGCTTCTACCCTGTTTTAGTTCCTGCAACATGCACCGTGCCTCGTGGAGGCACTTAAACTTGTGTTTGGCATTGTGAGAACAATCTATGGTCTGTAATATTTGCTTCTGAAATTCCAAGAATTTGTAGTTTTCCTTCCTATTTGCTTTGTGTTCTACGTCGGCAGGGCCCGGCCCCGCGCATACCTCAACCGCCGTTAGCCCCGATCGGAAACCAGGATAGAACCAAGGAGTGAGGGGCTACGTGACCAGTTAGGCTCCTGAGTCGCGATGCTCAGGAGTCCCCCTTGACGCGCAAATAGCAAATAGGGTGGGAGTGTAGGGGTGGATTTGTCGTTCTACGTCGGCAGGGCCCGGCCCCGCGCATACCTCAGCCGTCGTTAGCCTTTTGGAACTAAGGGGTGAGGAGCTACGTGACCAGTTAGGCTCCTGAGTCGCGATGCTCAGGAGTCCTCCTTGACGCTCGAACGGTTTTCGTACCTTGGCTCCGCTCGGGGAGGGACGCGCGACGACCAAGTCCAAGGGACCTGTCTGGGTGGCGTGCGCTCGGGCGTGGCCCGGATGCATCCCCCGTGTCCAGCCCCCTCGCACGGCGCTCCCGAGGGGAGGCGTTGCGATGAGGCCAGACACTGAGCTCTAGGCTCCCTGAGGTTAATGCAGCCGTGGGCCACCCTCATTTGTTTATCACCAGCGCGGAGCATCGCGCTTCCGTATGTGTACGGGCATAGCCGCTCCTCGGTACTGTCGTCTGCCAGCACGGAGCATGGTGCTTCCAGTGGTACGTGGGAGGGGGCCCCCTCCGGGACGAGCCCCCGGGGCGTGTACAGCCCCGCCCTGACACGTGGTTGTCACGGTAGGGCTAGATGAGGTGTATCTGGGCACCCGTGAGCCAGCTCGGGACTCACTGGGACCTACCTCAAGGTGGGTTGTGCCTGGCTCTGGGCCTTTGTTGTTGGTGCGTTCCTGCAAGATTGGTTAGATGCCAATGCTCTACGTCCTCAGGTCCCGTCCCTCGAGCGAGCTTAGCCGTCGCTGGTATGCCAGGTCACGATGTCGTGGACAAGGCCAAGAGGTGAGGGCTGGAGAGCCAGTGAGAGCCCCTGAGTCGCGATGCTCAGGGGCCCCCTTTTAACGTGCAAGCGATTAGCATGAAGGAGGAAAGGGCCTGTGATAGGCAGCAGACGATAATCATAGCGGGTCAAATATGCAAGGCACACGACCTAGATAGATGCGGGAAAGATACACGCCACTGGGTCAGGCCCGAGCGGCTTGGGGATGATGCAGCCCGAGGGGCGCCCCCAGCAAGGTAAACTAAAGATATTAGCAAAAGAGATACATGCCGCAGGGACGGACCCACGCGACCTGGGAATGATGCAGCCCTGGGGGTGCTCCCAGCTGAAATGGAACTTGAAAGATGTCACCTGATACCATTGCAGACAAAGGGATGTTGGAGTAGCTGATGGTGCATGATGAAGAAGCCGATCCTCACGAGCCCCCAGGGCCCTGAGCCTCGGGAGGCTCCCGGGGTCCGGGCAGCTCCTCGAGGGCCATCTCCATCTCTGCCAAGACCGCATAGTGCTTGACCTCCTGGGCTTCCAGAATGCTCTGCACCAGGCGCTGATGAGCAGCGGCCGCGTTTGGCAGGCTGGGAGGCATGCGAACGTAGCTGTGAGGTGGGCCCTCACAACATCCCACACGTGAAGGCCAGAGGCGCTCCTGAGACGCGGCTCGGTTGAGCCCTGGTATGTCGATGCAGACGCGCAGCCCACCATCCTCGCCTGGATGGGGAGCTACGCCGGGTAAGCGACGGCTACCGAGCATGACTCTTGATTCCTGCAGCTCGTGAGTGACCTTGTCGATGAACTCATCAGGGTTGGGTCCTTCTTGCCTCATGCCTTCCTGCAGAAAACGTGCCATGAAGCATGCCTCCAAGTGGTGCCCGAGCGCCTCCCTCGTGATCTTGGCAAAGTCAGTGGCCCTCCAGGAGAGAGCCCTCGAGCCTTGCTCAAGGAGGGTGTCGGGCGCGCCTTCCTATGCGATGGAGGGAGGCGCCCCTTGAACGGGCGCGAATCCTGGCGCCGTGCCATCGGAGGTACCTGCCTTCTAAGGCCTTGGGCCAAGTGATGTCTTCTTCTTTTTGGGAACTCCCTCCAGAAGGCTTCTACTCTTGCGATCTTGGTCTTCGATTGACGCGGCCTGGAAGGCACGTTCGAGAGAACACACTGCATCCTTCTCCTCACAGGGGAGCGTGATGACTCCGCCGCTTCCTGCATCTTGAGGACATTGTAGCCATGGTGAGTCACTACCATGAACTTGGCCAGGGGCTGGATACCCGAGGATGGTGTTGTACGGCAGGCGAATGTGGGCGATGTTGAAGTCGATGAGCTCAGTACGGTAGTTCTTGCGCTGTCCGAAGGTGACAGGGAGGCGGACCTGCCCTATCGGGGTGGTAGAACCATCAGTGACTCATGAGAAAGGCTTGGTTGGCTAAAGCTGATCGTATGGCACTTGGAGATTGTTGAACGTCTTGACAGACAGAACGTTGAGCCATGCGCCACCATCGATGAGGGTCCTGGTGACCTGCACCTTACTGATAACTGTGGAAGAGAGCATTGGGAGGACTCCAGCTGTTGCTGCGCACTTGAGCTGATCCACTGAGCTGAACGTGATGGCACACGTGGACCACCTGAGAGGGCGCGAGGCCTCGAGCTTTGGGAGGACTGCATTCACCTCACGAGCAAACTGCTTGAAGATGCGCTGAGAGGCTGGGGCCTGAGCACTGCCCAAGATGCAAGCGATAGCACGCGGCTCCTGGAAGCCCCCAGCCCCCTCGTCCTGATGCTGGTCTTCATTCCTCCTTGGTGGTGGTGGCAGAGGAGGGAGGCCTGCGTTGGCCTGCGGGCGATCCTCACGAGGCTGATCCCTCCAAGCCCCCTCGCGAGGCAGGTCCTGCCAGCGGTCCTTGCAAGGCCGGTCACGCCACCCTTGGCGAGGGCCACGATCTTCCCATTGTCCTCCACCTCTTCCTCCTCCTCGACCATAGCCCCGATCGCTGCCCTCGGGGCACGTCCTTCTCGCACAGCCCTGAGCTCTTGACATTCGTTGGTGTTGTGGGTGTGGAGGTCGTGGTACACGCAGTACTGGCTGCCCTTGGACGACTCCGGTTGATCCCTGCCATGCTTCATGTCTGGCTCTGCCGCGAGCACAGCTGCTCCCTTGCGCCTCACATCCTTGGCGTTGGACTTCTTCTCTTCAGGATCAGCGGCTGGGAGCTCGAGGAGGGAGAGGCATCCCTCCTCAGCTCTTGCACACTTGGTCGCCAGGTTGAACAACTCCAAAGATGTGCACAGATCTTCGTGGATCGCTAGTTCCTCCTTCATCTTGATGTCGCGGACGCCATCAGAGAAGGATGAGATGATGGCCTCCTCAGTCACCTTGGGAATCTTGAGGCGAGCGTTGTTGAAGCGCTGGATGTCCTTCTGCAGGGTCTCCCCTGGCTGCTGCTTGATGCGGCGTAGGTCACTCGTGGCCGGGGACCGGTCGCGAGTGCCTTGGAAGTTGGCGATGAAACGGGTGTGCATCTCGTCCCAAGAGGAGATCGTGCTGGGAGGCAGGTTCAGGAGCCAGGTGCGGGCACTGTCCTTGAGGGCCATGACGAACCAATTCGCCATGACTTTTTCATCTCCGTTGGCCGCTTAGATGCCCGGCTCGTAGAGCTGGAGGAACTCCGCGGGGTCGGCGGTGACGTCGTAGCGAGGAGGCAGATCCGACATGAACTTGCCCGGCCAGGCCATGTTGCACAGCTCGGCGGTGAAGGCGCGGCAGCCTGTGGTAGCCACTGGGGGCCTTTGCTGATGCGGGGCTTGATCCTGGGGGTCTCCGCGTGCTGCCGCCAGGAGCAGCGCCGGGTCTTGACGTGCTGGAGCAGGAACACAATCATGACGCACTGGTGTGGGGAGCACGCGAGCGCCTTCTTGAGGGTGAGGGACTTCTTGATAGCTCCTTTCTTGTTGCGCAGGCGCTGGGCACGGTGGGTCTCGTCCAGGGGCCGCGCGCCATGGAGCCAGGGCGCCTTCTTGGGAAGGAGGCGGCGAAGGCGCCTCCGGAGCTGCGATACCCGCACAAGACGAAGGGCGAGGCAGCGAGAGGGACGGCGCAGGGGAGCCCCCTGCGGCGCTGACGAGCTCGATGATGCAAGCGAGCCACTCTTCGTAGAGGTCGTCGACGGACGGTAGTGCAGGAGCTCACGCGCCAGGAGCAACGCGGCGTGCACGTCCGCAGGAGCATGATGGGTGTGTGACGATGAGCCTGTTGGAGTCAGCGACGGGGTGGCGGTGCGGCCTTCCCGCCGCACCGAGGGATACAGCGACGACGCCTGCTGCTCGTTCCCCGCCGGGCCGGTGGCGGCGTGGGCGGCAGGCGATGGGGATCGACAAGGAGGCCCACCGTCAGGAGCCGTCTGGGCAATGTGGGCAGCGAGGGCAGCCCGACGCTCGGCACGAGCTCGGCGAGCGTCTGCCATGGACGCGACGAACGATGGAACGCGAGACGGCGGAAGAAAAGATTCCGACGCACCCCTACCTGGTGCACCAAATGTCGGATGTGGGGTTCTGGCAAAACCCTTCAGGTTCGATCTTTGGGGTGCGCGCAAAGATCTCTCCTCTACCAATCCTCGTCCCAATGCCTCACAGAGAATCTAGACTACGCGATGAACAGCACAAGGGACACAAGGTTTATACTGGTTCAGGCCATCATTGTGGTGTAATACCCTACTCTAGTGTGTGGTGTGTGGATTGCCTCAGGGGCTGATGATGAACAGTACAAAGGAAGAACAGCCTCGCGAGGGGTGTTCTTGTGGTGGTGTGGTGTTTTGCTTGGGAAGGATTCGATCCAAGCTGCCTACTTTCCCTCTTCTCCGGTCGAGTTGTCTCTCTACTGCGGTGGCTAGCCCTATATATAGAGGCCCTGGTCCTCTTCCCAAAAATTGAGTGGGAAGGGCGCCAACACCGGCCATTTTGAAGGGGAACATCTAGTACAACTTATCCTGACTAAAATTGGTCTTTAACTTCCAAAGGCTCTGATGATGACGCCGTCTTGGGCTCCACGGTGACCTCCATCCTGCCGCTCTACTGGTCTAGGTCTCGTTGCACTGAAATGGCAACCTTTACTTGACACCTCGGTACTCCGCACCTGCGCTTGCCCCCTTTGCACCAACGAGGAAACAAGGACACTGGACAGGCCGGTGCCCGCCTGGCGCCCGCCTGACCTCGATCGTCATGGCTTGCGTCATGAGCACCTCGCGAGGTACCCTTGCCTTGCTCTCTCTGCCTCCTCGCGAGCTTGCCTGGCGAGGCCGCTCCTGAGGAAGCTTCCTGTCATCCGCCCCGCGAGGCTTGGCCCTCGCGAGGGTATTGAGCTTGAGTCGATGAAGACGGGCCGCACTGGGCCACCACCTGAGCCACGCCGCGGGCCGCACGCAGGCAAGTCTGGGGACCCCCGTTCCCAGAACGCCGACAACATCAACACCATTACCCTTCCGATGAAGCGTGAGTAGTTTACCACAAACCTACGGGTCCATAGCTAGTAGCTAGGTCGATTATTCTCTCTCTTTGATTCTCAATACCATGTTCTCCTCGATGTTCTTGGAGATCTATCCGATGTAATATTCTTTTGCGGTGTGTTTGCCGAGATTCAACGAATTGTGGATTTATGATCAGATTATCTATGAATATTATTTGAGTCTTCTCTGAACTTTTATATGCATGATTTTGATATCTTTGCAAGTCTCTTCGAATTATCGGTTTAGTTTGGACTACTAGATTGGTTTTTCTTGCAATGGGAGAAGTGCTTAGCTTTGGGTTCAATCTTGCGGTGTCCTTTCCCAATGACAGTAGGTGTAGCAAGGCACGTATTATATTGTTGCCATCGAGGATGAAAAATGGGGTTTTCATCATATTGCTTGAGTTAATTCTTCTACATCATGTCATCTGACTTAATGCGTTACTTTGTTCTTTATGAACTTAATACTCTAGATGTAGGCAGGAGTCGGTCAATGTGTGGAGTAATAGTAGTAGATGCAGAATCATTTCGGTCTACTTGACACGGACGTGATGCCTATGTTAATGATCATTGCCTTAGATATAATCATAATTATGGGCTCTTCTATCAGTTGCTCGGCAGTAATTTGTTCACCCACCGTATTATTTGCTATCTTGAGAGAAGCCACTAGTGAAACCTATGGCCCCTGGGTCTATTTTCCATCATGCAAGTTCTCTTTTCCATCATACAAGTTCTATTTTCCATGATAAAAGTTCTATTTTCCATCATACTAGTTTCCGATCTACTATTTTGCAATCTTTCACTGTCCGGTCTATAAACCAAAAATACCAAAAATATTTACTTTACTGTTTATCTATCTCTATTAGATCTCACTTTTGCAAGTAACTGTGAAGGGATTGACAACCCCTTTATCGCGTTGGGTGCGAGTTTGTTGATTGTTTGTGTAGGTATTCGGTGATTTATGTGTTATCTCCTACTGGATTGATACCTTGGTTCTCAAACTGAGGGAAATACTTACTCTACTTTGCTGCATCACCCTTTCATCTTCAAGGGAAAAACCAACGCAAGCTCAAGAAGTAGCAGGAAAAAATTTTGGCGCCGTTGCCGGGGAGATTTTCGCCAAGTCAAGTCAAGATTTGTGTCCCGCCAACATGCCAATTTCTGGCACCGTTGCCGGGGAGATCTACGCCAAGTCAAGCCATACCAAGTACCCGTCATAAACTCTCATCTCTTGAACTACATTATTCGCCATTCGCCTCTCGTTTTCCTCTCCCCCACTTCTAAAACGATTTTCGAAAAGATTCGCCCCTTTTTCGCCCTTTTATTCGCCCTTCTTCCCTTTGATCTTCTGTGTGCTTGTGTTACCATGTGCCTTTTTTTGCTTGAATCTTCGCTTGCTAAAAGTTTATGGATCCTCATCCACTTGCTAATCTTTTTAAGAGATAAAATTATGATGAACCAATGGCTAGTGAGTTTTGTGCACTAGATTATCTTTATGAAGTTTTGCTTCAAATTCTGAATCTGAAAATTGTGATGAAGAAATTTATGAAGAGATTCACGATAGCTCCTTTAATAAAAAGCATGATTGCAATGATTTTAATATAAATACTATCAATGTCAATTTTGCTAATAATATGCAAAACCCTAAGCTTGGGGATGCTAATTTTGCTATGTCTACTACTTGTTTCAATGATCATGATTGGGGTGATTCTTCTTATGATCTTGAAAACTTATTTAAGCCCCATAATGAATATGAGATTGATAATAATCTTTGCAATATTATTGAAAGTGGGTTTGGAAGAGTTTCAACTTTAGATCCCACATATTTGGAGAATGTTCAATCTTATGAATTTTTTGATAAAAGTGGGTTTGGGGAGGTCATGACTTTAGTTAATGTTAATCCCACTATTTTGGAAGAGTGTCAACTTCGCATGCATGTGGATCATGTTGAGAATATGTTATGTGATAGCTATTTTGTTGAATTTTCTTATGATCAAACATGAAATTATTATGAGAGAGGAAAATATGGTTGTAGAAAATTGCATGTTACTAAATTACCTCTCTTCATGTTGAGATTGCTATTGTTTCTTTCTTCTTCCTTGCATATGCTAGTTTTTGCTTGCCTTGATAATTTGTTTGCTTATAAAATGCCTATGCATAGGAAGTATGTTAGACTTAGATGTGTTTGTCACATGTTTTATGACGCTCTCTTTGTGCTTCAATTCTTCTCTTTTATGTGAGCATCATTAAAATTATCAATGCCTAGCTAAGGGCGTTAAAAGATAGCGCTTATTGGGAGGTAACCCAATTTTATTTTTGTTCTTTACTTTTTGTTACTGTTTAGTAATAAATAATTCATATAGCCTCTGGTTAGATGTGGTTTTATGTTTTAGTTAGTGTTTGTGCCAAGTTAAACCTTTAGGAGAGCTTACGGTGATAGTTGTGTTTATCCGGTTGAAAACCAGAAACTTTTGTGCCCGGGAAAATAATTTTCAAAATTCATAGAAGCGTGATTTGGATCTGATTCTTTTTTATCTGGATTGGTAAACAAATTGCTCAGGTCGTCCTAATTTTTCAGAATTTTTGGAGTTACAGAAGTATTCTAGAGCTATAGATTGCTACAGATTGTTCTGTTTTTGACAGATTCTGTTTTCAGCGTGTTGTTTGCTTATTTTGATGAATCTATGCGTAGTATCGGGGGGTATGAACAATGGAAAAGTTGGAATACAGTAGATATTACACCAATATAAATAAAGAATGAGTTTGCAATAGTACCATAAAGTGGTGACTTATTTTCTTATACTAACGGAGCTCATGAGATTTTCTGTTGAGTTTTGTGTTGTGAAGTTTTCAAGTTTTGGCTAAGGATTTGATGGACTATGGAATAAGGAGTGGCAAGAGCCTAAGCTTGGGGATGCCCAAGGCACCCCAAGGTAATATTCAAGGACAACCAAAAGCTTAATCTTGGGAATCCCCGGGAAGGCATCCCCTCTTTCGTCTTCGTCTATCGGTAACTTTACTTGAGGCTATATTTTTATTTACCACATGATATGTGTTTTGCTTGGAGTGTCTTGTATGATTTGAGTCTTTGCTTTTTAGTTTACCACAATCATCCTTACTGTACACACCTTTTTGTAGAGACACGCATGAATCGTGATTTATTAGAATATTCTATGTGCTTCACTTATTTCTTTTGAGCTAAGCAATATTGCTCTAGTACTTCACTTATATTTTTTTAGAGCATGGCGGTGGCTTTATTTTGTAGAAATTTATGAACTCGCTTGCTTCACTTATGTTATTTTGAGAGTCTTTTAGAACAGCATGGTAATTTGCTTTGGATATAAATTTTGTCCTAATATGATAGGCATCCAAGAGGGATATAATAAAAACTTTCATATAAAGTGCGTTGAATACTATGAGAAGTTTGATTCTTTATGATTGTTTTGAGATATGAAGATGGTGATATTAGAGTCATGCTAGTGGAGTAATTGTGAATTTGTGAAATACTTGTGTTGAGGTTTGTGAGTCCCCTAGCATGCATGTATGGTGAATCATTGTGTAACGAAGTTGGAGCATGATTTATTTTTCGATTGTCTTCCTTATGAGTGGCGGTCGGGGACAAGCGATGGTATTTTCCTACCAATCTATCCCCCCTAGGAGCATGCATGGGGCACTTTGTTCATGACTAATAGATTTTTGCAATAAGTATGTGAGTTCTTTTTTACTAATGTTGAGTGCATGGATTATAAGCACTCTCACCCTTCCACCATTGCTAGCCTCTCTTGTGCCACAAAACTTTCGCGGGTACCACACATCCTCCTTATACCTTCCTCAAATCAGCCACCATACCTACCTATTATAGCATTCCATAGCCATTCCGAGATATATTGCCATGCAACTTTCCACCGTTTTGTTTATTATGACACGCTTCATCGTTGTCATATTGCTTTGCATGATCATGTAGTTGACATAGTATTTGTGGCAAAGCCACCTTTCATAATTCTTTCATACAAGTCACCCTTGATTCATTGCACATCCCGGTACACCATCGGAGGCATTCACATAGAGTCATATTTTGTTCTAAGCATTGAGTTGTAAGTAAATAGAAGTGTGAGATCATCATTATTAGAGCATTGTCCCATGTGAGGAAGTAAAAAAAGAAAAGAAAAAGAGGCCAAAGAAGCCAAGAAAAAAAAGAAAAAAAGAGAAAAATAGAGAAGGGGCAATGTTACTATCCTTTTCCACACTTGTGCTTCAAAGTAGCACCATGATCTTCATGATAGAGAGTCTCTTATTTTGTCACTTTCATATACTAGTGGGAATTTTTCGTTATAGAACTTGTCTTGTATATTCCAATGATGGGCTTCCTCAAATTCTCTAGGTCTTCATGAGCAAGCAAGTTGGATGCACACCCACTTAGTTTCTTTTTGAGTTTTCATACACTTATAGCTCTAGTGCATCCATTGCATGGCAATCCCTACTCACTCACATTGATATCTATTGATGGGCATCTCCATTGCTCGTTGATACACCTAGTTGATGTGAGACTATCTCCCTCTTTTTGTCTTCTCCACAACCACCATATTCTCTTCCACCATAGTGCTATATCCATGGCTCATGCTCATGTATCGCGTGAAAGTTGAAAATGTTTGAGAACATCAAAGTATGAAACAATTGCTTGGCTTGTCATCGGGGTTGTGCATGATTTGAGTATTTTGTGTGATGAAGATGGAGCATAGCAAGACTATATGATTTTGTAGGGATAAGCTTTCTTTGGCCATGTTATTTTGAGAATACATAATTGCCTTGTTAGTATGCTTGAAGTATTATTGTTTTTATGTCAATATTAAACTTTTGTTTTGAATCTTACGGATCTGAACATTCATGCCACAATAAAGAAATTACATGGATAAATAGGTAGCATGCCACATAAAAAATTCTGTTTTTATCATTTACCTACTCGAGGACGAGCATGAATTAAGCTTGGGGATGCTTGATACATCTCCAACGTATCTATATTTTTTTATTGTTCCATGCTATTATATTATCTGTTTGGGATGTTTTATATGCATTTATATGCTATTTTAAATTATTTTTGGGACTAACCTATTAACCAAGAGCCCAGTTCCAGTTTCTCTTTTTTGCCTGTTTTAGAGTTTCGCAGAAAAGGAATACCAAACGGAGTCCAAATAGAATGAAACTTTCGCGATGATCTTTCTTGGACCAGAAGCAAACTAGGAGGCTTGGAGATGAAGTCGAAGACGCAACAAGGCGACCACGAGGGTGGAGGGCGCGCCCATGGGGGTAGGGCGCGCCCCCTACCTTGTGGGCCCCTCCGAGCTCTCTTGACCTAATTATTTCGCATATATATACTCTTATACCCAAAAACAATCAGGGAGAGCCATGAAAACACGTCTCCACCACAGCAACCTTCTATACCTGTGAGTTCCCATCTAGGGGCCTTTTCTAGCGTCCTGCCGGAGGGGGATTCGATCATGGAGGGCTTCTACATAAATACCATTACCCTTCCGATCAAGCGTGAGTAGTTTACCACATACCTACGGGTCCATAGCTAGTAGCTAGATGGCTTATTCTCTCTCTTTGATTCTCAGTATGATGTTCTCCTCGGTGTTCTTGGAGATCTACTTGATGTAATATTATTTTGCGATTTGTTTGTCGAGATCCGATGAATTGTGGATATATGATCAGATTATCTATGAATATTATTTGAGTCTTCTCTGAATTCTTATATGCATGATTTGATATCTTTGCAAGTCTCTTCGAATTATCGGTTTAGTTTGGCCTACTAGATTGGTTTTTCTTGCAATAGGAGAAGTGCTTAGCTTTGGGTTCAATCTTGTTGTGTCCTTTCCCAGTGACAGTAGGAGCAGCAAGGCACATATTGTATTGTTGCCATTGAGGATAAAAAGATGGGGTTTTCATCATATGGCTTGAGTTAATTCCTCTACATCATGTCATCTTACTTAATGTGTTACTCTGTTCTTTATGAACTTAATACTCTAGATGCAGGCAGGAGTCGGTCGAGATGTGGAGTAATAGTAGTAGATGCAGAATAGTTTCGGTCTACTTGACACGGATGTGATGCCTATGTTCATGATCATTGCCTTAGATATCATCATAATTATGTGCTCTTCTATCAATTGCTCGGCATTAATTTGTTCACCCATCGTATTATTTGATATCTTGAGAGAAGCCACTAGTGAAACCTATGGCCCCCGGGTCTTTTTTCCATCATACAAGTTCTCTTTTCCATCATACAAGTTCTATTTTCCATCATACTAGTTTCCCATCTACTATTTTGCAATCTTTTACTTTCCGATTTATAAACCAAAAATATTTACCTTACCATTTATTTATCTCTATCAGATCTCACTTTTGCAAGTAACCGTGAAGGGATTCACAACCCCTTTATCACGTTTGGTGCAAGTTTGTTGATTGTTTGTGCAGGTATTCAGTGACTTGTGCGTTGTCTCCTACTGGATTGATACCTTGGTTCTCTAACTGAGGGAAATACTTACTCTACTTTACTGCATCACCCTTTCCTCATCAAGGGAAAAACCAACGCAAGCTCAAGAAGTAGCATTCCACATCATAGTAATCATATCTACCATTAGCATAAGAAGCCAAGGTTTCATTATCATTAAATTTACATGAAAAGGGAAGGTGTGGAGCCTTCATCCTAGCGCAATAAGTATAATCATAACTCAAGCATAGTTCCCAAGCATACCAATGCAACGTATGAATTTGATCCCATAAGAGTTTTCCTTTTTGTGTCAAGCGATAATCCCTAAAGTATTCATGTTGACCCAACCATGTCTCCCATTATCAAGTTGAATGGGGTTTTCTCAGGATTATCAAAGTAGTGTTTAGTATTTTTCACATGACGAGCATCGAGGGTTTTAGGAGGTTCCCCATCTCCATGAGTAGCAAGTACATCTAATTTTTTTGTATTTCGTGTTCCATGTCCATAACTAAGATAGAGACCAACTTAGAACAGGAAATAAAATCTACTTAGTGATAAAGCAAACGAGCATGAAAAATAATATTCACCCCATGCTATTGCTCCCCAGCAACGGCACCAAAAAAGGTCTTGATAATTGTCATGGAATTAACACATCAGATGTCCTAGTGTGAGGACTTAGTCGTGAGGCCAGCGCATCTATGTGGTAGCTTGAGATGGGTTTGAGCGGAATCGAGAGAATGCAACACAAGACAAAGATTTAGACAGCTTCGGGCCCCGGGAAACATCATCCGATAATAACCCTACATGTTGTTTGAGGATAGATCTCATTATCATCACGAGGGAGTCGCCGTAAACCGGCTCTCCTCTAGTTGTGTATAGCCCTAGAGATTATTTCTTGCTTGTCCCTCTTTGGGGAGCCCTGCCCCTCCTTATATAAGTTAAAGGGGCGGGTTACATATAGAGTCCATCTCGGACTAAGACTTAAACCATTTTGACTTCCCTTCATGGGCTTCTTAACGTCTGCCGGTTTAACATTGTCTGCCGGTTTAACATTGTATGCCGGTTTAACATTGTCTGCCTGTTTAACATTGTCTGCCGGTTTAACATTGACTGCCAGTTTAACATGGTCTGCTGGGTTATGATTGACTTAACACCTGCCGGTGCTACTATCTGTCTTAACTCTGCCGGTTTAACACTCGCCGGTTTACCATTTGTCTTAGCCATCTGTCTTAACTGTCTGCCGGTTTAACATTCGCCGGTTTACCAAGTCCCGGCCGGGTTACGACTCCGACCGGGTCACACCGCGGGGTATATCCCCGACATTAGCCCCCAGTTTAATTTGGATTTATCCATGTTAAACTGACTCTGATCATCCTTAAGTCCTTGTCACTTCCTTCTTCTAGAAAATCCGGTTTAATAGGCCAGCTTCATAATCAACTTGCTGACATTGGTTTTTCATAGAAAATATATTGTGAAGAATAACTCCTTTGATTCATCTCCCAATGCTTAAAAACAATATTGGTCCTTGAAATACTCATCTGATCTTCAGCCGGTTTAAGGACGTAGAACTTACCAGTTTATCATTGCCAAGATCACCGGTTTATAAATATTGATAGCACCGGGTCATACTTGTAGTTAACATCCAGCTTGAAAATATACCTCTTATATGCCTATCACTTGTAGCCCCCAAGTCTTAAGAAGGTAGCATAGCAATAGCTTAAGACTTTCTTCAATATAAATATCATAATCTTGAAGAAATCCAGGTTGTTCATCCCAATCACTAGTCAGAATTGAGTATTCCACATATGTAGCCCCCAAGTGCCGGGTTGTCATGCTTGCAGCAACCTGGGACTTGTAATTGCCTGATGCTCATAAAAACTTCAACCAGTGTAGCCCCCAAGGGCCGGGTCATTGTGCAATAATGAGCTGGGACTTTGTAAAAATAATCTTGTAAACTTTGAACAGCAACGTGTAGCCCCCAAGGGCCGGCTCAGTAAGATAATATTGAGCTGGGACTTTGATATATAATTCAATGAAAATAACATCATATGATGTAACCCCCATCATGGGGCTTGAATTCACGTCCACAAGGTTAAGAGCCTTGTACTTTACCAACTGAGCAGTGGACCCTTCAATGATAAATGAAAATTTGTGTACCTTGAATTGTTGATAGGAGCAATTGGTAGCCCCCAATGGCCGGCTCATTACAATGTGATGAGTCGGGTCTTCAATAAGGTGAGCAAAAAATGACTTTGCATTAGCCCCCAAGTGTCATGGCGCATGCTTGCAACGACATGAGACTTGTGTATTTGATGTAATTTCAACTGAAATAATATAGCCCCCAAGTGCCGGGTCGTAAGCCTGCAGCAACTCGGGACTATTCCTTCAATTGTAGAATAAATCATATTTATTGATAATATGATAGCCATTGCGCTAAAGCGACTTTGAAAACCTTGATCATAATACTGGTTACTGATAACCATAATAAAATCCAGCCATGTTGGCTATTTGAATAATATACCCAATGATTTATAAGCGCATAATTCCAATGGCGCAATCCAAATATATACTGGCGACTTATAGTCCAAAGCCAGGCCGGGTCAATAAACACCGGATTATAAGTGATTATGTACTGACAACTTGTAGTTGAAAGTCGAGCCGGGTTAATGAACACCGGGTTAATTTGATGACTGATAGTCATGCCGAGTCAATAGACACCGGTTCAACAGAAAATTTATCAAAAGATAAAAAATCTTGACAAAGGCAAATAAAACCGTGTAGTCGAGGCTTTTCAAGGGCTGCCAGGCCCAAATTCGAGGCTTTTCATGGGCTGCCAGGCCACTGAGTTAAACCATTTGACAAAGCATTTTAAGATGGACCTCCAACTAACCAATCATCGTTTTAACTTTGACAAGTTCAGGGTCTATACAAGATTGACTTGTCAAACGTTCGGCGGGTCATGCCAGATTACCTGGATAGGAGTGACTTACTTGATGAAGGCGGGTTAACCCGGGGTTTTAGGTGAATACACCAGGCTTCCAAGCCGTGCTTGATAGCATATTACAAGGGTCCTTTCAAACTCTTTGTTGCATTGCACAAAGAGCCCCCAAGTAACTTTGTGAGTTGTGCTCAATGGGTGCCTATGTTTGAGCTCTACGTAGCAACAAGACTCTCTTTGGCCCCTTGGGTGTGAAGCTCCCAAGCTTTGTTGTGGCATGATAGCCGGATTAATGGACAGAACTCCGCTTTGTCAGCTGAAGCCCCCATGTAACCAATAATATGATAAGCCAATAAGGCGGGATACCCATGTTTGAACCGTACATCATGGCAACAGGTCCTCTTTGGCAACCTTTAACTTTTTACAAGAAATAAATTCTTCTTGAACCGGGATTTTGAACCGGATATTGAGAGCATCAGGGCTTTATGCGAGACATATTTCCCTTGAACCGGATTTTAAACCGGAATCCTTTCTGATGACCCGGAACTTCATCCTTAAACCGAGATTTTGTAACTGTCATATCCTTTCTAAGCCAGAAATTTTCAGACGGCCTTTAAACTTTCATAAATATAACAATAGCCTCCGGGACCGGGTTATCTTTACCTCCATCGTCCTGGGGTTCTTAAATTTGCTGAAACTAGCAAGATTTGCTGAATCATGTCATCATAGCCTCCGAGTCTCAGGGTGACTCGAGGAGTTGGCTTGAGATTCCCCGTATTTGACTGCGATATAAACCGGTATCAGTTGTATGTCATTGGTGTTGATAGCACAATGTAAATCCATAGAAGGTTCAGGTGACTACAGCGGGTTATAAATGATCCGTATAAGCCGTGTCAGCAACTCGGCCAATGGTTCCTTCCAAACTAGCTGTTTTAACCAAAATGTAGTAGCGGCGATTTGTACGCCTGCCCATTGAGCCATCTAGTGCAGACGGCAGTTGATAGTATATGATAATTTGCCACCAATTTGAAAGAAAACTGGGCTACCCAAGCTGTGACTTGCTCATACTCAATAAACAGCTTCATGCGGACAGGTGCGGCCCGGTATGTTGATGTAGACCAGGCCGCAAGAGACGGACAACCAAGGCGGCCGCAGCATCAGAGGCAGCTCGGATAGATGAACCGGCCGCGGCATTGTAAGCCGGTGCGGACGGTGAAAAATCAGGATCGGTGTCGTAAACCGGCACGGACGGGCGAGCTAATTGCGGGTGCGGTCCCGGCAAGCTGATGTAAACCGGGCCACAGGGACGGGGACTTGCTCACATTCATTCATCGGGTGGTATAACACGGACGAAACGCCAGTGCAGAATGTTGCTAGCGCGTGCTCCGTGCCCGTAATATAATGCCTCATTCGTAATGAACAATTATCCTGCCTCAAAAAATATCACATGCCAAAGTAATTATTCACACAAAAATTAATGTGCTATGAAAATAAAACCGGACGGATATCACCTGATGTTCTGTCGGGCGAACACCATATTCCAGCAATTGTAGACTTGTAGTCTCATTTCTCTGTTTGATGTGACACCCATAGGAATAATATATGTATATACTAGTAGTGCACTAGTACGTAGTGGGTCCCTTTGCTGCCTTCTCCAATCCATGATGTCAAAGGGTCTTGTATATTTTATATTCTTTTGATAGTCCAGCAGGCAAATTCAACCAGCTCCTCGTACTCATCCAATCCATGATGTCGTGCTCAGCAGGTTACATGGTTGTACTGTTGTAGTTGACCAATGAGACTTGGAGTGGATAGAGGCTGTCGTAGCAAGCGTCACACACTCTCTGAAGATCACGCAGTCTGAATTTCCTGGGCATCAAGCATCTTCCCTTGAAATATATTTTTGCAGAATGTTCTTCCACAAAAAACGGCGATGTTGCCTTCCACACGTTAGAGCCGTAAAAAAGAAAAACCGCACTACCAGCAATACACTGGCAGAGCAATCCGGTAATCACTCTGGGGATCTTCTTTGCTTGGCACACTGGTAAGGCCGCAGGGGCGGTTTGACGCCTGACGGCGGAGCGATGCCCTGGTGACTTAACAATGACGGCATGAGGCAGTGGCAGAGGTAGCCCAACGCGGCTCCGGTGGTTCAACGCGGAAGTGTTGCGCGAACTTGGCTTCACAAATGACCATAGCGCCGATTAATCTTCTCTCAATGGCTTCTCCACCATCTCATCCATCTAAACAATAATCTTATGTAGAGGCCACAGCCACGCACAGTAGAAACCAAAGGCAGGACCGACGGATCAGCTACAGAAGTTCTCGGCGGTTTAGCGACTTAAAGCAGCCAGAGGCGCGGCGACTTGACCCGGTGGTGGCCAGCAATGGATGATAAGCCAGCTTGAGGCGCGGGGTCGAGGAGGCGGGGCCTGCGACTGCGTCCATGAAGGCGGTCGGTGACTTGTGGTAGAAGAGCGCCGCGACGGTTCGGATGCAGCCTCGGGAGTGACGGCAGTGACCTGGCTTGGCGAGGCGATGGAGGTGGAGGCCGCAGAGGTCTGGGGCAACCGAGGCGAGTCCGGGGTTCGGCGGCAGCTTGAAGCGGCAGGCGCGGAGCCACCGCGATGGAGGTGGAGAAGCGCCGGTGTAGCGGGGCCGTGCTGCTCGCGAAGGTGGCGAAGCGGGCAGCCGATCCAGAAGCGAACCACCTCGGCGGTTTAATGGGACCGCGGACGTAGTGACCTGGTGGACCATAGACCGGCAGGTTGGAAGCTGCACCGTGGAGGCCAGCGTCTCACCATAAATCAAGTGACTCGATGGTGATGACGATTCACCGAAGCTGCTTGGAAGCCACAACGTTGATACTGAAACCGGGCGGAGCTAGCCGGGGGGTGAACCGGCGTGCGGCTGCGTTGAGGGTGTGAGCCGGCAAGGCGGAGCAGTGCGGAGGGCCACAGCGAGGCAAACAGTGGAGGGATAGCTCAAGGCGCAGCTCCGGGTCAAGGCCACAGCAGCAGGGCGGTTCAAGGCGTGGGGCGAGCTACGGCGGCTCTGAGCAGAGGAAGGCGGGTCCGCAGCGGAGCAGTAGCAGGAGACCGAGGCGCCGGCGGGTCGAGGAGGCAGGCCGCGGCTTGAGGGGCGTTCCGCCATGGGGGAGCGTGAGGTGAAGGCGGCGGCTTGCGGCGCCTTAGCGATTTGAAGGCCGAAGCGCCTCGGGGCGCGGGGGTAGCAGCTCGAGGCCGGCAGCGGCGGCTTGACGCACGGGCGCGGCAACCCGGAAAGTGGTTCACGGGGGTGCCGGCGAGGCGGAGGCGAGGCCAGCTCAAGACGGCGGATGTCCTAGTGTGAGGACTTAGTCGTAAGGCCAGCACATCTATGTGGTAGCTCGAGAGGGGTTGAGCGGAATCGAGAGAACGCAACACAAGACAAAGATTTAGACAGCTTCGGGCCCCGGGAAACATCATCCAGTAATAACCCTACATGATGTTTGAGGCTAGATCTCATTATCATCACGAGGGAGTCGCCGTAAACCGGCTCTCCTCTAGTTGTGTCTAGCCCTAGAGATTATTTCTTGCTTGTCCCTCTTTGGGGAGCCCTGCCCCTCCTTATATAAGTTAAAGGGGCGGGTTACATGTAGAGTCCATCTCGGACTAAGACTTAAACTATTTTGACTTCCCTTCCTGGGCTTCTTAACGTCTGCCGGTTTAACATTGTCTATCGGTTTAACATTGTCTGCCGGTTTAACATTGTCTGCCGGTTTAACATGGTCTGTCGAGTTATGATTGATTAACACCTGCTGGTGCTAACATCTGTCTTAACTCTGCCGGTTTAACACTCGCCGGTTTACCATCTGTCTTAGCCATCTTTCTTAACTGTCTGCCGGTTTAACATTCGCCGGTTTACCAAGTCCCAGACGGGTTACGACTCTGATCGGGTCATACCGACTCCGGCCAAAAAAGGTCTTGATAACCCTCAAGTATAGGGGATCATTTGTAGCCTTTTTCAATAAATAAGAGTGTCGAACCCAATGAGGAGCTAAAGGTAGAATTAATATTCCCTCAAGTTCTATCGACCATCGACACAACTTTACACACACTTTAACATTTGCTTTACCTAGAACAAGTATGAAACTATTTTGTAGGTGATAGGATAGGTTTGCAAGAATAAAACTATGAATAAAATGTAAGATGATAAAAGTTAGTTGTTTAGTAGAAAGCTTTTTGTCACACAAGAAAGTTATTTTTCCCTGGGCAATCAATAACTAAACGGTGATCATTATTGCAATTTATATGAGGGAGATGCATGAGCTAACATACTTTCCATACTTGGATCATATGCACTTATGATTGGAACTCTAGCAAGCATCCGCAACTACCAAAGATCATTAAGGTAAAACCCAACCATAGCATTAAGTATCAAGTCCTCTTTACTCCCATACACAACAACCCCCTTAGTCGGGTATGTGCTTCTGTCACTCATGCCACCCACCATAAGCGAATCATGAACGTATTGCAACAGCCTATAGCAGGGATCCCTCATGTTTGCGCGACACAGAGGGCACCGTAGGACAGCACCAAAATAAAACATACAACTCAAACCAATCACGATCATAAATTAACCCATAGGACAAAGTAGATCTACTCAAACATCATACGACAACCACATATCATTGGGAAATAATATATAGCATTGAGAACAGTGTTTAAGTGGAGATTACAGCAGGGAAAAGAGGTGTTACACCGTTGCATAGAGGGGGAGAGTGTAAGTGCATCTAGTGCAACCTTAGTGATTTTGGTGTATTGAAGACTTATAGGTTAAGGGACAAATATGTTTGTGAGTGTACACGGGCTCTATAAGTCAATGAGTAGTTTGATATTTACGATCAAAGTTGACCCCTAAAAATGTATGTCTTCAGCTGAAGACTTTAGTTCTCCTAAAGATTTTGAAAGTGAAGAAATTGGTGTGACCTTGAAGACTTGGATATTCATGCGAGGATTATGAAGCGTGAAGACTTTTATTTTCGTAGTTTCATTTTCTCTTTCTTGAGTCATAGGAAACACTATACTGTTAAAGGGGCTCAAGGTAATAGTAAGGAACGTGATTTCCAAGTGATGCTCATCTCAAAATCCTACACCTACCCAATCCTTTCAAGTGAATCCATTGGAAATCTCATATCAGTTCAGTCAATTTCTTCAGTGACAAAGACAAGATCTTCTGGTCTCTGAGGAATTTGTTCTGACTAAGGAGTTAGGAATTCACTAGTGCAGATTGCTTACACAGTGAGGAACATGATAACCCCGAGGAATTTGAAACCTCAAATATCCGATCGTTGTTGTGCCATGCGCCAGCTATCCCAAAATATCCTACCACCTAACCATCATATCATTGAAGGGCATTTATGTCTTATCATGTCGGGCTGATCCCTAGGCTATAAATAGTTGCCCCCTACAACCACTAGCTGGTTGGCTGCTCCAAGAGAAACTAACACTTGTCATTGAGAGCATCCCATCCTTCGAGGACTTTGAGCGAAAATCATCAAGTGAGGAAAAACCCAAACCCAAACACCTACAACCTAAGTGATTGAGCATCACTGAAGAGATTGTTCCTATGTGGAACCGACACTTGTTACCTTTGAGGATTGTGTATCCTCTAGACAGTTAGGCGTCATGGTCTGAGCATCCAAGAGGAATTGTGGATCGCCGACTGACCAAGTCTGTGAAGGTTTGGAAGTCACCTGAAGACTTACCACGAGTGATTGGGTGAGGTCTGTATGACTTTAGCTCAAGGAGAATACGGTGAGGACTGTGTGTCCTCGGGTTTAAATACCCAGCTGCTCCAACCAGACGGACAACTGTCACAATAGTTGGAATTGGTCTACCAAATCATTATCTTCACCAAGCCATCTGGTTCTATTTCCTCAACCATTTCATTTCCTCATTCATGTGTTGATGAACCTGATCATTACTGTTTGAAGACTTTGACTAGAGACTTTCTCTATTTCCTCAATCCTACTTTCTTCAGTCACATAGTCTTCAGTCTGCTTGTCCTATTTTCACGCTATTTGTACTCTATGCTTGTATTTCATTTCATCATGATGAATATGCTTTTGCTCTGTTATGCTTTTACCTGAGTACTTATTCCGCTGCTAGTGTGTCATTGCTTAGGAATTTCTTCACCTAGAAATTCCTCAGTGACGAATTTGTAAAAATCGCCTATTCACCCCCCCCTCTAGTCGATATAATGCACTTTAAATTGGAATCAGAGCGAGGTACTCCCTTGTTCTGTGTGATTTTGGTTTAACCACCTGGAGTTTTAGTTATGTCCACTACAGGAATGATCAAGGTCTCGGCTGGGTGTCCTACCTTTGATGGGACGGACTACCCCTACTGGAAGAATAAGATGCGCATGCATCTTGAGGCAATTGATAACGATCGCTGGTATGTTGTGGAAAATGGTGTTCCCTCAGTCATTCCGTTTGCAAATGCTACTGATGTGAAGAGATTCAAGCACCTCAACTCTCAAGCAAAGAATATCATATGTGGTCATCTGAGCAAAGGACAGTACGGCAGAGTGAGTGCTTTGGAAATAGCAAAGTTGATCTGGGACAGGCTATCCAAGGTCAACGAAGGAGTCTACACTCAACGTCACTCCTGAGGTGATGTTCTTCACAATCTCTTCAATCGCTTCAAAAGGCTCAACAACGAAATGTTCAGCAAACCTTCGATCGCCTCACTGACATCTCAAATGAACTTCAAGCACTTGGTGCCACTGACATCACCGACCATGAGGTGGTGAAGAAATTGTTGAGATCACTTGATTCCTCATTCGATACCCTTGCACTGATGATTCAAGAGCGAGGAGACTACAAGTCACTAGATCCTGCTAATATCCTCGAGAGGCTAAATACTCATGACTTACAGCTTGCTGAGAAGAGAGACCTCTATGGACGGAGCTATGGAAGATCACGCGCACTGAAGGCCAAGGTAGTCTCTAAATCTGAAGGTGAAGATTCTGGTAGCAGCCTTGGTGATCCCGGAGAACTGAGCCAGGAGCTAGCAATGCTCATGAAGAAATTCTAGAAGTTCTCTCGCCATGGTCGCTTTGGAAAATCTTCAAGAAGTGATGATTCCTCATCATGTGACTACAAGAAGAGGACTTGCCACAAATGCAAGAAACCTGGTCACTACATGTCTGATTGTCCTCAGTGGGAAAAGGAATCAAAGAACAAGAAGTACAAAGATGACGATTCTGATGACTCAAAGATGAATAAGAAATCTTCAAAGTCCTCATCATCAAAATCTTCAAAGTCTTCATCTCACAAGAAGAGCAGTTCCAAGAAGGCTCAGACATTTATTGGCAAGGAAATGGACTCTAAAGTTGAATCCGAGGAAAATGTGGAAGGGGAGGAATCTGAGGAGTCAGACTCTGGTGTGGCAAGCCTAGCCCTCGCTACTGCTTATGTCAGCAAGCCATCTTCAATGCTGAAGAAAATGACCTCCCCAACACTGCTGACGAGAGCGTCGATGACTATGCTCCCACTTATTGCTTCATGGAAAAAGGTGTCAAGGTACTCAAACACTCCCCCTCTGAATCTAGTGAGGATGAATCTGATGACAACCTCAAACCTAGCTATTCCAAACTTGCTAAGATTGCTGTCAAACAACAAAAGGCTTTGGAAAAAGGTTCAAAATCTGCTAGACAAAAGTGATGACCTGTTGGGTGAGGAATTGAATCGAACTAAGACTTTGACTGATAATCTTCAGAGACTTTAGTTTAAGTTTGACAATCTTCAGGGTCATCATAGCTCTCTCTTAGCTGATCATGAGAAGCTTTCTTATGAATTTATTTAGAGAAAGCAAGATCTTGAGAAGTTAAAAGTGAGTTATGAAGATCTCCAGAAGGAAAACGATTCATTGCTTGCTCAATAGATCAGTTCCGCTCAGGAAGAATTTGTTCCACCATGTTCGAAATGCATTGAGAGTGAATCTTCTCATTCTTCACCTGAATGTTCAAATGCTTCTATTGCTGCAAATTCTTCAACTGTCTCTGTGGTCACAAATTCCTCATCTGAGGATACCACAAGTATCACTGACAATAATTCTTCATATGGATCCAAGTCCTCATATGGACCAAATTCTTCATCTGGATCAAATTCCTCATGTGGATCAAAATCCTCATATGAACATCATCGCGCTAACAGTTTTGTTTAGCAGGGAAAGTCTAAAGGCTATGAATATGTGCATTATTCTTCAAACCATTATGTTCATAAGTCCCCGAAGAATTTCTCTGCTTATTCATATGCTTATCCTAACACCTCTTCTGTGAAATGAAGTGCAGTGGCTTCAATGCCATCTTTCTCTTAAGGAGCTCGTGGAATGATGAACTCTTTACCACCCCTCCAGATGTGGGTGGTAAAGAAAAAGAACTAATCTCTTATGCAGGGTTAGGTCTCCAGACAAACTTAATCGTCTGAAGAATTTGTTGGAGACCTGAATATGCTTGAATGGACGCAAGCTAAGCATGAAGAAATGAATTATTCATTTCTCACATCCTCATATTGCTATATCTGTTATACTATTGATGAAATTCAATCTAATGAAATTGATATCATATTTTTCACTGATGAAGTATATGGGTCCATAAGTTGCACTAATTCATCTACAGGATGAACAACCCAAAGCTACTGAGTGGGTCCTCGACAGTGGATGTACAAATCACATGACCGGTGACAGGAACTTATTGATGGACACTGCTTTATCTCCATCTCATCTGAAGCATATCACCTACACTGACAAAGGCAAAAGCAAGGTATTAGGTCTACATAGGGTTGCAATCTCAAAGGATAGACACATGGATAAAGTCATGCTTGTCGAGTCCTTAGGATTCAACCTCATGTCTGTCTCAATGCTTTGTGATCTTGATATGGTTGTTGTCTTTGGCAAATATCATTGCATTATGCTGATGGAATCTGACAATTCCAAAGTCTTCGAAGGCTTTAGGAGAGGAGACTTGTATATTGTTGATTTCTCTGCAGGACCACAGCCTGCCACATGTCTACTTGCACAAGCTTCAGAAGGCTGGTTATGGCATCGATGACTTGGTTAGGCTGGGATGAGGAACTTGCATACACTCGCGAAGAAGAAGCATGCCATTGGCATCGAGGGTGTCAAATTCCTCAAAGATCATCTTTGCGGGGCTTGTGAGGCTGGAAAGATCACCAGAGCCAAGCATCCCTCAAAGACTATCATGTCCACTTCTTATCCCTTTGAATTACTTCACATGGATCTCTTTGGCCCTACTCATTATGCCACTTTCACTGATGTTGCATCTTTATATGGCTTTGTCATTGCTGATGATTATTCTCGTTACACATGGGTGCATATCATCACTTACAAATATGAAGTGCAAGAAGTCTTCAAACAATTTTCCTCAAGAGCATCTACGAACTTCGGTGTGAAGATTAAGCATATCAGGAGTGATAATGGGACTGAGTTCAAGAATACTGGTCTTGATGACTATCTTGGTGAACTTGGTATTACTCACGAGTTATCTGCTCCCTATACTCCTCAGAAGAATGGCATCGTGGAGCGCAAAAACAGGACTCTTGTTGAGATGGCTCACACTATGCTTGATGAATACAAGGCTCCACCTCGTTTCTGGCCTGATGCTATTGATAATGCATGCCACATCATCAACAGGGTATATCTTCACAAATTCTTCAAAAAGACCTCATATGAACTCCTCACTGACAAGAAACCCAATGTAAGTTATTTCAAAGTCTTCGGTGCTAAATGCTGGATTAGAGATCCTCATCACAATTCTAAATTTGCACCAAAAGCACATGAGGGTTTTATGCTCGGTTACGGAAAGGACTCGCACACCTACAGAGTCTTCAACACCTATCATCATAAGGTTGTTGAAACTATAGATGTGCGGTTCGATGAAACTAATGGCTCGTAAAGAGAGCACCTACCTCCTGTGCTAGATGAAATGTCACCTGAGGAATCCATCAAGTTCAAAGCTATTGAGGATGTCATCCCTACCAAAGAATCTGCTGAAGAAGTTATTCCAGAACGTGAAGAAAATCATGCTGGTGCTACTGAAGAAAATGGCCCTGAAGAAAATGTTGTGCCAAAACAAAGTCGTCAACCTGCTCATCCTCGCGTTGCAAATGAAGTGCAGATTGAGAGAATCATCGACGGCATCAATGCACCAGTTCCTCTCACGCTCTCAAAAGCTTCACATTTGTCTAACTTTTGTGGGCATTTTGCGTTTGTCTCTATCACAGAGCCCACCAAAGTTGATGAAGCATTTCTGGAGCCTGAGTGGACTTAGTGATCCAAGATCACATTGAGTCCATAGGAAAAGCCAATACTATTAAAAGGGGATGAGGTGTTGCTTAATAGCTTGCTTGCTCAAAAAATTTAGTGATATGCTCCAAAAGCCCTCAACCACTTTCTCATTTCCGCATATGTCCTAAACCTAAAGTCAAACTCGGCCCCACTGATTTGATTTGTCCGGCGCCACCGAGTTAACTTAACATAGCCATATCTAGAAATCCTAATCAGTTCGGTCTCACCGATAGGGATCTCGGGTCTCACCGAGATGGGATTGCAAACTCTCTGTTTCCCTTCGTAACATTTCGGTCTAACCGAGATGAGCGATCGGTCCCACCGAGTTCGCAGTGCAAACTCTCTGTTTCCTTTTTGTAACATTTCGGTCTAACCGAGATGGGCGATCGGTCCCACCGAGTTTGCCTGACCAAGTCTCTATTTTCTTATTACTAAAATCGGTCTCACCGAGTTCATGTGACTGGTCTCACCGAGATGAGGTTTTGCCCTAACCCTAGCGTATCAGTCTCACCAAGATTATATTGTCGGTCCCACCGAAAAGCCCAACGTTCACATTTTGAACCAGGTCGGTCTCATCGAGTTTCACTATTTAGTCCCACCGAGTTTGGTAATTTGTGTGTAACGGTTAGATTTTGTGTGGAGGCTATATATACCCCTCCACCCCCTTCTCCATTTGAAAGAGAGCCATCAGAACATGCCTACACTTCCACTACTCATCTTCTGAGAGAGAACCACCTACTCATGTGTTGAGACCAAGACATTCCAATTCAACCACAAGAATCTTGATCTCTAGCCTTCCCAAGTTGCTTTCCACTCAAATCATCTTTCCACCATATCCAAATCTGTGAGAGTGAGTTGAGTGTTGGGGAGACTATCATTTGAAGCACAAGAGCAAGGAGTTCATGATCAACACACCATCTATTACCTTTTGGAGAGTGGTGTCTCCTAGATTGGTTGGGTGTCACTTGGGAGCCTCCGTCAAGATTGTGGAGTTGAACCAAGGAGTTTGTAAGGGCAAGGAGATCGCCTACTTCGTGAAGATCTACCCGAGTGAGGAAAGTCCTTCGTGGGCGATGGCCATGATGGGATAGACAAGGTTGCTTCTTCGTGGACCCTTCATGGGTGGATCCCTCCGTGGACTCGCATAACCGTTACCCTTCGTGGGTTGAAGTCTCCATCAACGTGGATGTACGATAGCACCACCTATCAGAACCACGCCAAAAATCTCCGTGTCTACATTGTGTTTGCTCCCTCCAAACTCCTCCCCTTTACCTTCATATGCAATGATTTACATTCCGTTGTTATACTCTTAGAATTGCATGTGTAGGTTGATTGGTTGACTTGTGTTAAGTTGCTAAAATCTGCCAAGACTTAAAGTTGGGAAAAGGCTAGATTTTTATTTGGTCAAGTAGTCTAATCACCCCCCCCCTCTGGACATACTTTTGATCCTACATGGCCGCGTCGGCCACTGGAGGGACCAAGATCTCCTCGAGCTCGAGACAGTGGCTAGGCAGGGTTCTGGGAGGTGGTGGAGGCGAGTGGTGAGCTCAGAGGGGCTTGGGGTTGGATATATATATAGGCGGGGCGAGGCGGTTGGTCGCGGACGCGTGGCCGTGGCTCAGCTGTGGCCGCATATGCGTGTGTGGGCGAGCATGGTCGGCGGAAGGCGGTGAGGAGGAGCAGCTGGCATGCCTCACAGGGCAGAGAAGGTCAAGAAGGCACCGGGAGCAAGAAAACAAAGGAGGAAGACGACAAACTCCCACGGGCGCTCACTATTCGGTGATGGGGACGGGTCATCGAAGAAGCAAATGGAGGGGGCAAGAGCTCCAGAGGGACGGCGACGGCTCGGGGAAGGCTCTGGACATGGCTAGGCACCGAGGGGACCAACGCATAGAGAGGTAGAAGGAGACAGAGGCGCCAAAGCACGTAGATGGCATGCCAAAATAGTTGTCACCGCGCAGACTGGCAATGGAAGGACTTGAGAGGAAGGAAAAACATGTCTGGGGTGTAGTCCTTTCTACCATGAGCAGACATGAGGCGATGGATCAAAGAAACAAGCTCTGGATCGATGGGAAGTGAGCTCTGAAATTTGTTGCATCAAACTGAATCATGATGCAGTGATCAAAAGAGGTGAGATTAGAGCCAAATAGGATGTCTGGGGAGTTTAGGTTATGAGGACTATAATCCTGGGAGTTTTGAGGGGGAATGGATCACAAAACAATAGGGTTTCTTTGTAACCTCATATTTGGTCCAGAAACTTGAGCATGATGATGCACTCACATGGAGTATCAACTTGAGCTTAAATTTGGCAAGGAAGGGTTATTTGGCCATATGAAGATGCTGTAAAAGTTTCATACCAAATGGACATTCCAAAATAGTACTTGCTTCACAAGCATCCCCACTAACCAAAAATTTGCAATAATTTTGGAGGGAAATGGCTTAAGGAAATGATCCCAAATTTTGTGGAGAGATGTTATATGAATAGGATCATGATCTGGTAATTTATCAGAATTAATGAAGCATTACAAATTATACTTGCTTCATAACCTGGAAATGTTGCCAGAAGCAAAGATTTGAACATGTGCTCACATAGATGATTGGATAGGGCTGAAAATTGGAGGAGGGCAATGATATGAGCACATGAAGGAGTGTGCAAAATTTCAACTCATTTGAATAACCCTAGCTAGTACTTCCTTCACAAAGGCTTCCCTTAGACATGAACTTCGGAAAATCACTGAGGAAGCTTGGCTAGGCAAATGAAGTTGAATTTTGGCATGAGTCTATTATTTGGACAGGAAAAGATGTCCAAAAAGTTTGGGGTCAAATGCGTAAATATAAATAGCACTTGCTTCAATGTGCCATTTAGAGCAGAATAGGAAAAGAATTTAGGATTACATTTGAACATGGCAAGGAAAAGTTTTGCCATATTTGAGGAAGATATGACCCAAACAATTTAGAAGAATTATTTGGGAATTTTAGAAGTGATGGAAATATAGGTTGCTTTGCAACCTAGGACAATAAGGTTATTCCTTTAATAGAAAAGGAATATTCCCAATAAAAAGAATATTGGGATTAGGGCTAGGATGAAAATGGCAAGGTCTTGGGATGGATTCGGGGATGGCAAGCCACTCTCGAAGGAAAGAAGAGGTCATCTTCTTCAATTTCCAGACCACATAGCCACGGAAAAAGAAACAAAAACCTCAGAAAATCAAAAGAAAAAGAAAGGGCCAAAAATCAGGGTGTGACGCACTCCCTCGTGCGGTTATCAGCGACATGCCCATTCGTTAGCCTGCAAAGGTTTTCAGTTTCCACCGACAACTAGAGGCTTAACCAAAGGTGGATTCTTGGCATGTGTGTTACGGTGTGGATCGTGGTGAGATTCCATATCAAAGTTCGTGCACGTGCGTACACATGAGTCCCTCCATCTGGCTCGAAGTGAGGGGGCTACGCATCATGAACCTCTGTGTAGCATGTTTCCGGTTTGCGAAGCAATGTGCCACGTCAAAGTTATGCATTGGGTATTCAAACATCACACAACACACCTCTTTTGGGCACATGCACGCGATGGTTGTCCTATGACATCACTCGCGCGTGTGTTACTCTCTCTGTGGGCCCGCGAGGTCGTCGTCGACTAGTTGAACCTACAACCAGAGACATGTTAATTTGGCCAACAAGGATGGTTATTTTTTGGTTTGTGTTATGTATATGCATGTTAGGAGAACGTAGTACATGTCAAAGAGGGACCAACATGTCATAACGTCACTCCATGTGGGGACATTCCGGTTCCCGAGGTAGGTGCCACATCAAAGTTGTGCATTGGTATTCAAACATCACGCAATACCATACAGGCGGTGGTTGCCCTATAGGAACTCACTTGCGTGTGATGCTTCCATCTGTGGGCCCGCAAAGTTGTCCTCCATCACTTTGACCCAACGAGAGAGAGAGATAGGTTAATTTAACCATCAAGGAATGATTACTTTTTGATTGTGCTATAGTAGTATACATATACCACGCGTCGAATAGGGGAGGGGGGTAGCACATACCACACATCATGAACCTCGCTCTCTATGGGGACTTTTTTGGTTTCCAAGCTGTAGTATATATATACGTAAACACTATTCTGATCACAACATGAACTTCCAAAGTAACGCGCCTGACCTTCCTCGAGTACTAGGTTGAACTTCAGCTAAAAACTGCTCAAATGGGGCTTGCGATATACGGTTAAAAAGCTATGGACACGACTATCATGACCCAAGTTCAATTTTTGGCAAAATGTAAGCGGTTTAAGAGCAGTTTTGAAAACCGTTTTTCCTTCATACAAAAAACGTGAATCGTATTTTCAATCGCATTTCTATACCGTTTATCGGAATGAGGCAAATAATATGGCATTGGAAAGCTGCTGCAAAATTGCTCCTTCCACATGTTGATAGTTTTTTGTAATTCCTTATGGTTAAAGAGTAATTTGGAAAATCGTAAAATTTTGCAAACCGAACAGCTGAGTTCGTATTTTCGATGGCATTTCTAAAGGGCTAATACAATTGAGGCAAACAATATGGCATTGGAAATCTTATGAAAATACGCTACTTTTTCATGTTGACAGTTGTTTCTAATTTTGAATGGTTTAAAACAAATTTAGAAAACAATACAAGTTCTAGTGAATTTGTATTTTCGAGCTAATTTGTGAACTATGTGTCCGAATGTACCAAATGATATAGCGTTGGAAAGCTTGAGGAAATGCGAAACTTTTTTGTATCTATTATTTCTCCCAAATCCTTATGGTTTTAAGTCAATTTTGAAAATGGCTAAAAATGTTTTTTGGCCGTAATTTCTACAAACTTTTTCAGAATGGGGCAAATAATATACCCTTGAAAAGCTACGGAAAATGTGAAACTTTTTCATGTTGATGATGTTCTCTGGTTCCTAGTCGTTTTCATGTAATTTTGAAAATAGCGATATCGTGTGTTCTGCCTTTGTCGCGAAATAGATTCTCCAAAAATGCACCATGTTAAGAACTTGAACTTCTCAGCATGTCCACCTGAACTTCACTCTGTTTTTCACATGCTTTTTTTGCTCGTAGCTCTCCATCTACTCACGGGAATTGAGAAAGTGATATACCGATGGAAAGCTTCTGTAAACACGCAATTTTTCCGTGTTGATCATTTTTTCATACTCAGGGCGGTTTTAAAAGTTTTTCATCTGAAATTCATTCAGTGTAGTAGTTGAACTTCCTGCTGTTTTCATGTTGAACTTATGTGATGTTTTTTCTTTTGTAATTTTCTCATGCATTCGTCTGTGTTACACAAATGATATTCCTTTTTGTACAAACCTCTCTCGCAATAAAATTTTTAACTTTCTCCGACCAAGGACTTTAACTTACACAAATGATATTCCTACCGTTTTGAAGTAAATTAGAAAATGACGAGATCATGATTTTTGTCTTCATCGTGAATGGAAATGCACTGTGTGAAGTAGTTGAACTTCTCGTGCACGTCTGTTTGAACTTCACTCTGTTTCTGACGTGATGTTTTTTACCCGTAACTCCCAAACCACTTGCCGGAATTGAGCAAATGATATACAAATGGAAAGTGTTGAAAACACCCAACTTTTTCGTGTTGTTCAGTTTTTCATACTCGCGACGGTTCAAAATATTTTTGAATGTGTAAAAATGTGTTTTTAATGGTATACATAAAACTTTTAAACCATTAATCGGAATATAGCATATAATATACCATTGGAAATCTTATGAATAGGTGCATATTTTTCATGTAGACACACATTATAATTTTTTGTCATTTGAGAGCGGTTTTAAAAATGGCAAAAATAACGTCATTTGTTGCCTGTTTTTTACATGTAATTGAAAGCCGGACGTCTCGCACTAGAGATCTTGAACTTCACCGGGAGGAGCACGTGAACTTCTTGCAACAAACCTTTTAAGCTCTTTGTTTTCTATTCATATATTCTTACGTGAAAAGCATTCCGTGTAGTAGTTGAACTTCCCGCTGATTTCACCTTTAACTTATGTCACGTATTTTTGTTCAACCTCTCTCACAAGAATTTTTGAACTTCTCGGGCCGAGTACTTGAACTTCTAGCTGGAAACTTTTAGCCTTTGCCTTTTCATTCTTTTTTTCATACAAAACGCACACCGTGTAATACGTGAACTTCTGGCTATTATTATTTTGAACTTCTCTATATTTCACTTTAGTAACGGAAAATGTCTGAGTTTTTTTATAGACATCAAACCTCTCTAACTTTCTTATTCAAACTTCTTTGTGTATTTATTAGAAATGTGAAAATTGGAGTTTTCTTAGAAACAACGAAATTCTTCGTTATTCTTAATTGACCTTATTGGTTTTATTCTTTAGTAATTGGAAAAATTCGAGTTTTTAAATAAAATCAAACTGCCATGCCTTTTGCAATTGAACTTCTTTGCTATTTTGAATTGAACTTATTGGTTTTTTTCTTTAGTAACCGGAAAAATTCGAGTTTTCAAATATAATATAAAGCTGCTCCAATTTTTTAATTTGAACTTCTCTATTATTTTCATGAAGTTTGGTAATTGAACTTCTGAATTTCCCGCCTTTCCTATTGTTTGTTTTATATGTATTGTGTGAATGAAGTTAGGTAATTTAACTTCCTTTATATTTTATATGTGAATTCTAGAGATTTAACATTTCCTACATTACTTTTTCAAGAGAGAATCCGTGAAACTTTTTCTAATGGATGATTTAACATTTCCCGCTCCACTCCAAGGAAAAGCCTCAACAGTAGTAGCACTAGGCAGCAATCACGCTACCTACAGATGCACACCGTGATGCTACATGCACGCACACCACTCGCATACACAACACACAGGGAACGCACGGCGTGCCAGCACGCATGCACACGGCCACGCTCACCGCCACCGCACGCAGCATCACACACGCAGACCTTCGGGCAGGTGCTGCTTGCTAGAGAAGGGGTGGCCTCAGGGACGATGAGGCACTGGCGGGAGGATGACGTGGAAACATATTCGATGATCAGCGGCATGCGCTCATACGAAGTATTCCTTCCAGGCGTGGATTCGTTGAACCGCTGTCAGTTATTTTGTTGAACTGATACAGGAGAACCCCCGCAAATATTTTTTGGAAATATACTGAAGAAACGCTGCAATTTTTTGCTGCAAGAAGTGTCGTTGTCCTTACTGACGACGCATCCTCGGATGGGTCGTTCGAGGATAGAACGAGAGGAAAGAGGCCAACAAATACATCAAACAAATACAGAGTTGTTCTTCCACAACTTGCTCGACTGAATCTGCCAACCCTTTTTATCGTTTTTCCTCCTCTGTTTCTGCACGGGGTAGCTCCCCACCTGAACCTTCTGGTTCACCTGCAAGATGGACTGGCTAGCAAGAGGAACGCCAAGACAACAAGGCAGGAGGTTGGAGAAGTTCTAGGCAGAATAGGAAGACGTCCAAAGTGTGCCAGCTAGGGAGGACGGTGTCAGGGGATGGGGCCATAGGCCACTGGGCGGCGTGCCTAGGGGCTGCCGGTGGACGTCGATGCTCGTGTGCTGGGATCAATGGGTGGGTACAGCGCGGCGGTCGGACCTAGGCATGAGGTGACACGGCGGCCAGACCCCGGCGCGGGGCGACGCAGCGGCCGAACCCAGGCGAGAGGCAACGCGGCGGCCGGACCCAGGCGTCGGGCAACTCCAGCGCGGATGGAAGGACGCCGACAACCGCCACAGTGGAGGGCGGAGCGGGAGGTGGTTGGCCGTGGCAGGGGACCGGGCCGCCGCCGTCCCCAGCGGATCCTTGGCGGGGGAGCTGGGCGCCCCGTGGTGGCGGCGGATCTGGGGAGGCACCGGTGGTCGGGGAAGAGGCGGCGTCGGTGTTGGGCGGGGCGAGGGCGGTGGCACCGGTTGTGG
>NC_057795.1:341906660-341935027 GCF_018294505.1 Triticum aestivum
GCATTGCGTATTCAAGCATCACACAAACACCTCATTGGGCCACATGCAGATGGTGGAAGTCCTATATAGGACGCTCACACACGTGCAACGTACGTATGATTCGCTCATGTGGGTCCGCGAGGTCGTCGTCCATCACTTTGACCCAGAGAGAGAGAGAGGTATACGTTTGACGAATAAGGAGGATTGATTCTTATAGGGATGATGTGTGGTAGGAGTATATATATATAGCACGTGTCGAAGGGGGGATGGGACCAGCATATACTAGGTGTCACCTGAACCTCACTCCGTGTGGGGACTTTACGGATTTTGAGGTAGTGCGACGTCAAAGTTGTGCATTAGGTATTCAAAACATCACAACCACACACCTCTCCATATACTATACCATTAGCATAAGAATCTAAGGTTTCATTATCATTAAATTTACGTGAAAAGAGAAGGTGTGGAGCCTTCATCCTAGAGAAACAAGTATAATCATATCTCCGGCATAAATTCCAAGCATACCAATTCAACATATGAATTTGATCCCATAATAGTTTCCCTTTTTGAGTCAAGCAATAATCTCTAAAGTATTCACGTTGATCCAACGTGTCTCCCATTATCAAGTTGAACGGGGTTTTCTCAGGATTATCAAAGTAGTGTTTAATACTTTCCACATAGCAAGCATCAAGGGTTTTAGAAGGTTCCCCATCTCCATGAGTTGGTATTTCGTGTTCCATATCCATAACTAAAGATAGAGAACAACTTAGATCAACAAATAAAATCTACTTAATGATAAAGCAAAAAAGCACACACGAGAATATTCACCCCACGCTATTGCTCCCGGGCAACGGCGGCAGAAAAAGGTCTTGATAACCCACAAGTATAGGGGATCAATTGTAGACTTTCTCGATAAGTAATAGTGTCGAACCCAACGAGGAGCTAAAGGTAGAATAAATATTTCCTCAAGTTCTATCGATCGCCGATACAACTCTACGCACGCTTAACGTTCGCTTTACCTAGAACAACTATGAAACTAGAAGTACTTTGTAGGTGTAATAGGATAGGTTTGTAAGATAATAAAGAGCACATAAATAAAAGATAGGGGCTGTTTAGATAAATAAACAACTAAGTTAGTTTTAGTAGAGAGCTTTTTGTCACAAGAAATTTATTTCTCCCTAGGCAATCGATAACTAGACGGTAATCATTATTGCAATTTATATGTGGGAGAGGCATAAGCTAACATACTTTCTCTACTTGGATCATATGCACTTATGATTGGAACTCTAGCAAGCATCGGCAACTACTAAAGATCATTAAGGTAAAATCCAACCATAGCATTATAAGGTAACAAGTCCTCTTTACTCCCATACGCAAACAACCTACTTACTCGGGTTTGTGCTTCTATCACTCACGCCACCCACCATAAGAGAATCATGAGCATATTGCAAACCCTACAGCAGGGATCCCTCACACTTGCGCGACACGGAGAGCACCATAGGACAACACCAATAATAAAACATACAACTCAAACCAATCACGATCATCAATCAACCCATAGGACAAAACGGATCTACTCAAACATCATAAGATAGCCATACATCATTGGGAAATAATATATAATGTTGAGCACCATGTTTAAGTAGATATTACAGCGGGGAGAAGAGGTGTTACTGTTGGAAATATGCCCTAGAGGCAATAATAAAAGTGTTATTATTATATTTCCTTGTTCATGATAATTGTCTTTTATTCATGGTATAACTGTATTATCCGGAAATCGTAATACACGTGTGAATACATAGACCACAATATGTCCCTAGTGAGCCTCTAGTTGACTAGCTCGTTGTGATCAACAGATAGTCATGGTTTCCTGGCTATGGACATTGGATGTCGTTGATAACGGGATCACATCATTAGGAGAATGATGTGATGGACAAGACCCAATCCTGAGCATAGCACAAAGATCGTGTAGTTCGTTTGCTAGAGCTTTGCCAATGTCAAGTATCTCTTCCTTTGACCATGAGAGCGTGTAACTCCTGGATACCGTAGGAGTGCTTTGGGTGTATCAAACGTCACAACGTAACTGGGTGACTATAAAGGTGCACTACAGGTATCTCCGAAAGTATCTATTGTTTTATGCGGATCAAGACTGGGATTTGTCACTCCGTGTAAACGGAGAGGTATCTCTGGGCCCACTCGGTAGGACATCATCATATGCGCAATGTGACCAAGGAGTTGATCACGGGATGATGTGTTACGGAACGAGTAAAGTGACTTGCCGGTAACGAGATTGAACAAGGTATCGGTATACCGACGATCGAATCTCGGGCAAGTAACATACCGATAGACAAAGGGAATTGAATACGGGATTGATTAAGTCCTTGACATCGTGGTTCATCCGATGAGATCATCGTGGAACATGTGGGAGCCATCATGGGTATCCAGATCCCGCTGTTGGTTATTGACCGGAGAACGTCTCGGTTATGTCTACATGTCTCCCGAACCCGTAGGGTCTACACACTTAAGGTTCGATGACGCTAGGGTTATAAAGGAAGTTTGTATGTGGTTACCGAATGTTGTTCGGAGTCCCGGATGAGATCCCGGACGTCACGAGGAGTTCCGGAATGGTCCGGAGGTAAAGATTTATATATGGGAAGTCCTATTTTGGCCACCGGAAAATGTTCAGGTTTTTTCGGTATTGTACCGGGAAGGTTCTAGAAGGTTCCGGAGTGGGGCCCACCTGCATGGGGGGACCCACATGAACGTGGGTAGTGGGGGCAAGGCCCCACACCCCTGGTCAAGGCGCAACAAGATCCCCCCTTAGAAGGAATAAGATCATATCCCGAAGGGATAAGATCAAGATCCCTAAAAAGGGGGGATAACAATCGGTGGGGAAGGAAATGATGGGATTTCTTTCCTCCCACCTTGGCCAACGCCCCAATGGACTTGGAGGGCAAGAAACCAGCCCCTCCACCCCTATATATAGTGGGGAGGCGCATGGGAGCTACACACGAAGTTCTGGCGCAGCCCTCCCCCTCTCACAAGTACTCCTCCTCTCCCGCGGTGCTTGGCGAAGCCCTGCAGGATTGCCACGCTCCTCCACCACCACCACGCCATTGTGCTACTGCTGGATGGAGTCTTCCTCAACCTCTCCCTCTCTCCTTGATGGATCAAGGCTTGGGAGACGTCACCGGGCTGTACGTGTGTTGAACGCGGAGGTGCCGTGCGTTCGGCACTTGATCATCGGTGATTTGAATCACGACGAGTACGACTTCATCAACCCCGTTCACTTGAACGCTTCCTCTTAGCAATCTACAAGGGTATGTAGATGCACTCTCTTTCTACTCGTTGCTGGTCTCTCCATAGATAGATCTTGGTGACACGTAGGAAAATTTTGAATTTCTGCTACGTTCCCCAACAGTGGCATCATGAGCTAGGTCTATTGCGTAGATTCTTTGCACGAGTAGAACACAAAGTAGTTGTGGGCGTTGATGTTGTTCAATATGCTTACCGTTACTAGTCCAATCTTGTTTCGACGGTATTGTGGGATGAAGCGGCCCGGACCGACCTTACACGTACTCTTACGTGAGACAGGTTCCACCGATTGACATGCACTTGGTGCATAAGGTGGCTAGCGGGTGCCAGTCTCTCCCACTTTAGTCGGAACGGATTCGATGAAAAGGGTCCTTATGAAAGGTAAATAGCAATTGGCATATCACGTTGTGGTCTTGCGTAGGTAAGAAACGTTCTTGCTAGAAACCCATAGCAGCCACGTAAAACATGCAACAACAATTAGAGGACGTCTAACTTGTTTTTGCAGGGTATGCTATGTGATGTGATATGGCCAAGAAGAATGTGATGAATGATATGTGATGTATGAGATTGATCATGTTCTTGTAATAGGATTCACGACTTGCATGTCGATGAGTATGACAACCGGCAGGAGCCATAGGAGTTGTCTTTATTTATTGTATGACCTGCGTGTCATTGAAGAACGCCATGTAACTTACTTTACTTTATTGCTAAACGCGTTAGCCATAGAAGTAGAAGTAGTCGTTGGCGTGACAACTTCATGAAGACACGATGATGGAGATCATGATGATGGAGATCATGGTGTCGTGCCGGTGACGATGATGATCATGGAGCCCCGAAGATGAAGATCAAAAGGAGCAAAATGATATTGGCCATATCATGTCACTATTTGATTGCATGTGATGTTTATCATGTTTATGCATCTTGTTTGCTTAGGACGACGGTAGTAAATAAGATGATCCCTTACAAAATTTCAAGAAGTGTTCTCCCCTAACTGTGCACCGTTGCTACAGTTCGTCGCTTCTAAGCACCACGTGATGATCGGGTGTGATGGATTCTTACGTTCACATACAACGGGTGTAAGACAGTTTTACACAGCGAAAACACTTAGGGTTAACTTGACGAGCCTAGCATGTGCAGACATGGCCTCGGAACACGGAGACCGAAAGGTCGAGCATGAGTCGTATGGTAGATACGATCAACATGAAGATGTTCACCAATGATGACTAGTCTGTCTCACGTGATGATCGGACACGGCCTAGTTGACTCGGATCATGTGATCACTTAGATGACCAGAGGGATGTCTATCTAAGTGGGAGTTCATAAGATGAACTTAATTATCCTGAACATAGTCAAAAGACCTTTTGCAAATTATGTCGTAAGCTCGCGCTTTAGTTCCACTGTTTAGATATGTTCCTAGAGAAAATATAGTTGAAAGTTGATAGTAGCGATTATGCGATCAGTAGAAAGCTTGTGTCCTTAATGCACCGCTCAGTGTGCTGAACCCCAACGTTGTTTTGTCGATGTTGCGAACATCGGACATACACGTTTTGATAACTACGTGATAGTTCAATTAAATGGTTTAAGTAGAGGCACCAAAGACGTTTTCGAAACGTCGCGGAACATATGAGATGTTTCGAGGGCTGAAATTGGGATTTCAGGCTCGTGCCCACGTCAAGAGGTATAAGACCTCCGGCGATTTTCTTAGCCTGCAAACTAAGGGAGAAAAGCTCAATCGTTGAGCTTGTGCTCAGATTGTCTGAGCACAACAATCACTTGAATCGAGTGGGAGTTGATCCTCCAGATGAGATAGTGATGTTTCCCCAAAGTCATTGCCACCAAGCTGCTAGAGCTTCGTGATTAACTATAACATATCAGGGATAGATATGATGATCCTTGAAATATTCATGATGTTTGACACCGCGAAAGTAGAAATCAAGAAGAAGCATCAATTGTTGATGGTTGGTGAAACCACTAGTTTCAAGAAGGGCAAGGGAACAAAGGGATACTTCATGAAACGGCAATTCAGCTGCTGCTCTAGTGAAGAAACCCAAGGTTGAACCCAAACCCGAGACTAAGTGCTTCTGTAATAAGGGGAACAACCACTGGAGCAGCATTACCCTAGATACTTGGTAGATGAGAAGGCTGGCAAGGTCGATAGAAGTATATTAGATATACATTATGTTAATGTGTACTTTACTAGTACTCCTAGTAGCACCAGGGTATTGGATACCGGTTCGGTTGCTAAGTGTTAGTAACTCGAAATAAAAGCTACGGAATAAACGGAGACTAGCTAAAGGTGAGCTGACGATATATGTTGGAAGTGTTTCCAAAGTTGATATGATCAAGCATCGCACGCTCCCTCTACCACCGAGATTGGTGTTTGCGTTGAGCATAGACATGATTGGATTATGTCTATCGCAATACGGTTATTCATTTAAGGAGAATAATGGTTACTCTATTTTGAATAATACCTTCAATGGTCTTGCACCTAAAGGAATGGTTTATTGAATCTCGGTCGTAGTGATACACATTTTCATGCCAAAAGATATAAGATAGTAATGATAGTACCACTTACTTGTGGCACTGCCATGTAAGTCATAATGGTATAAAACGCATGAAGAAGCTCCATGTTGATGGATCTTTGGACTCACTCGTTTTTGAAAAGTTTGAGACATGCGAACCATGTCTATTGGTGTATATGCATGAAGAAACTCCATGCAAATGGATCGTTCGGACTCACTTGATTTTGAATCACTTGAGATATGCAAATCATACCACATGGGCAAGATGACTGAAAAGCCTCATTTTCAGTAAGATGGAACAAGATAGCAACTTGTTGGAAGTAACACATTTTGATGTGTGCAGTCGAATGAGTGCTGAGGCATGCAGTGAATATCATTATGTTCTTACTTCACAGATGATTCGAGTAAATGTTGAGTATATTTACTTGATGAGACACAAGTCTGAATTATTGAATGGTTCAAGTAATTTCAGAGTGAAGTAGCAGGTCATTGTGACAAGAGGATAAAATGTCTATGATATGATCATAGAGATGAATATCTGAGTTACGAGTTTTGGCACACAATTAAGACATTGTGGAAATTGTTTCGCAATTAATACCGCCTGGAACACCATAATGTGATGGTGTGTCCGAACATCATAGTTGTACCCTATTGGATATGGTGCGTACCATGATGTCTCTTATCGAATTACCACTATCGTTCATGGGTTAGGCATTAGAGACAACCACATTCACTTTAAAATAGGGCACCACGTAATTCCGATGAGATGACACCGTATGAATTATGGTTTAGAGAAACCTAAGTTGTCGTTTCTTAAAAGTTTGGGGCTGCGACGCTTATATGAAAAAGTTTCAGGTTGATAAGCTCGAACCCAAAGCGGATAAAATGCATCTTCATAGGAAACCCAAAACAGTTGGGTATACCTCCTAATTCAGATCCGAAAGCAATATGGATTGTTTCTAGAATCGGGTCCTTTCTCGAGGAAAAGTTTCTCTCGAAAGAATTGAGTGGGAGGATGGTGGAGACTTGATGAGGTTATTGAACCGTCTCTTCAACTAGTGTGTGACAGGGCACAGGGAGTTGTTCCTGTGGCACCTACACCAATTGAAGTGGAAGCTTATGATATTGATCATGAAACTTCGGATCAAGTCACTCCCAAACCTCATAGGATGACAAGGATGCGTACTACTTCAGAGTGGTACGTAATCCTGTCTTGAAGGTCATGTTGCTAGACAACAATGAACCTACGAGCTATGGAGAAGCGATGGTGGGCCTGGATTCCGATAAATGGCTTGAGGCCATAAAATCCGAGAGAGGATCCATGTATGAAAACAAAGTGTAGACTTTGGCAGAACGGCTCGATGGTCGTAAGGCTAATGAGTACAGATGGATTTCAAAAGGAACACGGACAATGATGGTAAATGTCACCATTAAGAAAGCTCGACTTGTCGTTAAGATGTTTTCCGACAAGTTCAAGGAGTTGACTACGATGAGATTTTCTCACTCGTAGCGATGCTAAGAGTCTGTTGGAATTATATTAGCGATTACTGCATTATTTATGAAATCTTGCAGATAGGATGTCAAAACATTGTTTCCTCGACGATTTTAATGAGGAAAGGTTGTATGTGATACAACCGGAAGGTTTTGTCATTCCCGAAAGATGCTAATAAGTATGCAAAGCTCCAGCAATCCTTCTAAGGACTGGAGTGAGCATCTCGGAGTTGGAATGTATGCTTTGATGATGATCAAAAATTTTGGGTTTGTACAAAGTTTATGAGAAACTTGTATTTCCAAAGAAGTGAGTGGGAGCACTATAGAATTTCTGATGAGTATATGTTGTTGACATATTGTTGATCAGAAATGACGTAGAATTTCTGGAAAGCATATAGGGTTATTTTGAAAGTGTTTTTCAATGGAAAGCCTGGATTAAGCTACTTGAACATTGAGCATCAAGATCTATAAGGATAGATCAAAATGCTTAATAATACTTTCAAATGAGCACATACCTTGACATGATCCTGAAGGTGTTCAAGATGGACCAGTCAAAGAAGGAGTTCTTGCCTGAGTTGTAAGGTACGAAGTTAAGACTTAAAGCTCGACCACGGCAGAATAGAGAGAAAGGACGAAGGTCGTCCCCTATGCTTAAGACGTAGGCTCTTCAGTATGCTATGCTGTGTACCGCACCTGAAGTGTGCCTTGCCATGAGTCAGTCAAGGGGTACAAGAGTGATCCAAGAATGGCTCACAGGACAGCGGTCAAAGTTATCCTTAGTAACTAGTGGACTAAGGAATTTTCTCGATTATGGAGGTGGTAAAAGAGTTCGTCGTAAAGGTTACGACGATGCAAGCTTGACACCTATCCGGATAGCTCTGAGTAGAGAGACCGGATACATATAATGGAGCAATAATTTAGGATAGCTCCAAGTAGAACAGTTGTTTGGAATAGCTCCAAATAGAGCGTGGTAGCTACATCTAGGAGATGACATAGAGATTTGTAAAACACACACGGATCTGAAAGGTTCAGACCCGTTGACTAAAACCTCTCTCACAAGCAACATGATCAAACATAAAACTCATTGAGTGTTAATCACATAGTGATGTGAACTAGACTACTGACTCTAGTAAACTCTTGGGTATTAGTCACATGGCGATGTGACCTGTGAGTGTTAATCACATGGCGATGTGAACTGGATTATTGACTCTAGTGCAAGTGGGAGACTGTTGGAAATATGCCCTAGAGGCAATAATAAAAGTATTATTATTATATTTCCTTGTTCATGATAATTGTCTTTTATTCATGCTATAACTGTATTATCCGGAAATCATAATACACGTGTGAATACATAGACCACAATATGTCCCTAGTGAGCCTCTAGTTGACTAGCTCGTTGTGATCAACAGATAGTCATGGTTTCCTGGCTATGGACATTGGATGTCGTTGATAACGGGATCACATCATTAGGAGAATGATGTGATGGACAAGACCCAATCCTGAGCATAGCACAAAGATCGTGTAGTTCGTTTGCTAGAGCTTTGCCAATGTCAAGTATCTCTTCCTTTGACCATGAGAGCGTGTAACTCCTGGATACCGTAGGAGTGCTTTGGGTGTATCAAACGTCACAACGTAACTGGGTGACTATAAAGGTGCACTACAGGTATCTCCAAAAGTATCTATTGTTTTATGCGGATCGAGACTGGGATTTGTCACTCCGTGTAAACGGAGAGGTATCTCTGGGCCCACTCGGTAGGACATCATCATATGTGCAATGTGACCAAGGAGTTGATCACGGGATGATGTGTTACGGAATGAGTAAAGTGACTTGCCGGTAACGAGATTGAACAAGGTATTGGATACCGACGATCGAATCTCGGGCAAGTAACATACTGATAGACAAAGGGAATTGAATACGGGATTGATTAAGTCCTTGACATCGTGGTTCATCCGATGAGATCATCGTGGAACATGTGGGAGCCATCATGGGTATCCAGATCCCGCTGTTGGTTATTGACCGGAGAACGTCTCGGTCATGTCTACATGTCTCCCGAACCCGTAGGGTCTACACACTTAAGGTTCGATGACGCTAGGGTTATAAAGGAAGTTTGTATGTGGTTACCGAATGTTGTTCGGAGTCCCGGATGAGATCCCGGACGTCACGAGGAGTTCCGGAATGGTCCGGAGGTAAAGATTTATATATGGGAAGTCCTATTTTGGCCACCGGAAAATGTTCGGGATTTTTCGGTATTGTACCGGGAAGGTTCTAGAAGGTTCCGGAGTGGGGCCCACCTGCATGGGGGAACCCACATGGACGTGGGTAGTGGGGGCAAGGCCCCACACCCCTGGTCAAGGCGCACCAAGATCCCCCCTTAGAAGGAATAAGATCATATCCCGAAGGGATAAGATCAAGATCCCTAAAAAGGGGGGATAACAATCGGTGGGGAAGGAAATAATGAGATTTCTTTCCTCCCACCTTGGCCAACGCCCCAATGGACTTGGAGGGCAAGAAACCAGCCCCTCCACCCCTATATATAGTGGGGAGGCGCATGGGAGCTATACACGAAGTTCTGGCGCAGCCCTCCCCCTCTCACAAGTACTCCTCCTCTCCCGCGGTGCTTGGCGAAGCCCTGCAGGATTGCCACGCTCCTCCACCACCACCACGCCGTTGTGCTGCTGCTAGATGGAGTCTTCCTCAACCTCTCCCTCTCTCCTTGCTGGATCAAGGCTTGGGAGACGTCACTGGACTGTATGTGTGTTGAACGCGGAGGTGCCGTGCGTTCGGCACTTGATCATCGGTGATTTGAATCACGACGAGTACGACTCCATCAACCCCGTTCACTTGAACGCTTCCGCTTAGCGATCTACAAGGGTATGTAGATGCATTCTCTTTCTACTCGTTGCTGGTCTCTCCATAGATAGATCTTGGTGACACGTAGGAAAATTTTGAATTTCTGCTACGTTCCCCAACAGTGGCATCATGAGCTAGGTCTATTGCGTAGATTCTTTGCACGAGTAGAACACAAAGTAGTTGTGGGCGTTGATGTTGTTCAATATGCTTACCGTTACTAGTCCAATCTTGTTTCGACGGTATTGTGGGATGAAGCGGCCCGGACCGACCTTACACGTACTCTTACGTGAGACAGGTTCCACCGATTGACATGCACTTGGTGCATAAGGTGGCTAGCGGGTGCCAGTCTCTCCCACTTTAGTCGGAACGGATTCGATGAAAAGGGTCCTTATGAAGGGTAAATAGAAATTGGCATATCATGTTGTGGTCTTGCGTAGGTAAGAAACGTTCTTGCTAGAAACCCATAGCAGCCACGTAAAACATGCAACAACAATTAGAGGACGTCTAACTTGTTTTTGCAGGGTATGCTATGTGATGTGATATGGCCAAGAAGAATGTGATGAATGATATGTGATGTATGAGATTGATCATGTTCTTGTAATAGGATTCACGACTTGCATGTCGATGAGTATGACAACCGGCAGGAGCCATAGGAGTTGTCTTTATTTATTGTATGACCTGCGTGTCATTGAAGAACGCCATGTAAACTATTTTACTTTATTGCTAAACGTGTTAGTCATAGAAGTAGAAGTAGTCGTTGGCGTGACAACTTCATGAAGACACAATGATGGAGATCATGATGATGGAGATCATGGTGTCGTGCCGGTGATGATGATGATCATGGAGCCCCGAAGATGAAGATCAAAAGGAGCAAAATGATATTGGCCATATCATGTCACTATTTGATTGCATGTGATGTTTATCATGTTTATGCATCTTGTTTGCTTAGGACGACGGTAGTAAATAAGATGATCCCTTACAAAATTTCAAGAAGTGTTCTCCCCTAACTGTGCACCGTTGCTACAGTTCGTCGCTTCTAAGCACCACGTGATGATCGGGTGTGATGGATTCTTACGTTCACATACAACGGGTGTAAGACAGTTTTACACAGCGAAAACACTTAGGGTTAACTTGACGAGCCTAGCATGTGCAGACATGGCCTCGGAACACGGAGACCGAAAGGTCGAGCATGAGTCATATGGTAGATATGATCAACATGAAGATGTTCACCGATGATGACTAGTCCGTCTCACGTGATGATCGGACACGGCCTAGTTGACTCGGATCATGTGATCACTTAGATGACCAGAGGGATGTCTATCTAAGTGGGAGTTCATAAGATGAACTTAATTATCCTGAACATAGTCAAAAGACCTTTTGCAAATTATGTCGTAAGCTCGCGCTTTAGTTCCACTGTTTAGATATGTTCCTAGAGAAAATATAGTTGAAAGTTGATAGTAGCGATTATGTGATCAGTAGAAAGCTTATGTCCTTAATGCACCGCTCAGTGTGCTGAACCCCAACGTCGTTTGTCGATGTTGCGAACATCGGACATACACGTTTTGATAACTACGTGATAGTTCAATTAAATGGTTTAAGTAGAGGCACCAAAGACGTTTTCGAAACGTCGCGGAACATATGAGATGTTTCGAGGGCTGAAATTGGGATTTCAGGCTCGTGCCCACGTCAAGAGGTATGAGACCTCCGACGATTTTCTTAGCCTGCAAACTAAGGGAGAAAAGCTCAATCGTTGAGCTTGTGCTCAGATTGTCTGAGTGCAACAATCACTTGAATCGAGTGGGAGTTGATCTTCTAGATGAGATAGTGATGTTTCCCCAAAGTCATTGCCACCAAGCTGCTAGAGCTTCGTGATGAACTATAACATATCAGGGATAGATATGATGATCCTTGAAATATTCGTGATGTTTGACACCGCGAAAGTAGAAATCAAGAAGGAGCATCAATTGTTGATGGTTGGTGAAACCACTAGTTTCAAGAAGGGCAAGGGAAAGAAGGGATACTTCATGAAACGGCAAATCAGCTGCTGCACCAATGAAGAAACCCGAGGTTGAACCCAAACCCGAGACTAAGTGCTTCTGTAATAAGGGGAACAACCACTGGAGCAGGATTACCCTAGATACTTGGTAGATGAGAAGGCTGGCAAGGTCGATAGAAGTATATTGGATATACATTATGTTAATGTGTACTTTACTAGTACTCCTAGTAGCACCAGGGTATTAGATACCGGTTCGGTTGCTAAGTGTTAGTAACTCGAAATAAAAGCTACGGAATGAAACGGAGACTAGCTAAAGGTGAGCTGACGATATGTGTTGGAAGTGTTTCCAAGTTTGATGTGATCTAACATCGCACGCTCCCTCTACCATCAAGATTAGTATTAAACCTGAATAAGTGCTCTTGCACCTAAAGGAATGGTTTATTGAATCTTGATCGTAGGGATACACATTTTCATGCCAAAAGATATAAGATAGTAATGATAGTACCACTTACTTGTGGCACTGCCATGTAAGTCATAATGGTATAAAACGCATGAAGAAGCTCCATGTTGATGGATCTTTGGACTCACTCTTTTTTGAAAAGTTTGAGACATGCGAACCATGTCTATTGGTATATATGCATGAAGAAACTCCATGCAAATGGACCGTTTGAACTCACTTGATTTTGAATCACTTGAGATATGCAAATCATACCACATGGGCAAGATGACTGAAAAGCCTCGGTTTCAGTAAGATGGAACAAGATAGCAACTTGTTGGAAGTAACACATCGTGATGTGTGCAGTCCAATGAGTGCTGAGGCATGCAGTGAATATCGTTATGTTCTTACTTCACAGATGATTCGAGTAGATGTTGAGAATATTTACTTGATGAAACACAAGTCTGAATTATTGAATGGTTCAAGTAATTTCAGAGTGAAGTAGAAGATCATTGTGACAAGAGGATATAATGTCTATGATACGATCATAGAGATGAATATCTGAGTTACGAGTTTTGGCACACTATTAAGACATTGTGGAAATTGTTTCATAATTAATACCGGCTGGAACACCATAATGTGATGGTGTGTCCGAACATCATAGTTGCACCCTATTGGATATGGTGCGTACCATGATGTCTCTTATCGAATTACCACTATCGTTCATGGGTTAGGCATTAGAGACAACCACATTCACTTTAAATAGGGCACCACGTAATTCCGATGAGATGACACCGTATGAATTATGGTTTAGAGAAACCTAAGTTGTCGTTTCTTAAGGTTTGGGGCTGCGACGCTTATGTGAAAAAGTTTCAGGATTAAGCTCGAACCCAAAGCGGATAAAATGCATCTTCATAGGAAACCCAAAACAGTTGGGTATACCTCCTAATTCAGATCCGAAAGCAATATGAATTGTTTCTTGAATCGGGTCCTTTCTCGAGGAAAGGTTTCTCTCGAAAGAGTTAAGTGGGAGGATGGTAGAGACTTGATGAGGTTATTGAACCGTCTCTTCAACTAGTGTGTGGCAGGGCACAGGAAGTTGTTCCTGTGGCACCTACACCAATTGAAGTGGAAGCTTATGATATTGATCATGAAACTTCGGATCAAGTCACTACCAAACCTCGTAGGACGACAAGGACACGTACTACTTCGGAGTGGTAAGGTGATCCTGTCTTGAAGGTCATGTTGCTAGACAACAATGAACCTACGAGCTAGGAGAAGCGATGGTGGGCCCGAATTCTGACAAATGGTTAGAAGCCATGAAATCCGAGATAGTATCCATATATCAGAACAAAGCATGGACTTTGATGGACTTGCCCGATGATCGGCAATCCATTGAGATAAATGGAGCTTTTAAGAAGAAGACGGACGTGGATGGTAATGTCACCATCTATGAAGCTCGACTTGTGGCGAAGTGTTTTCCGACAAGTTCAAGGAGTTCACTACGATGAGATTTTCTCACTCGTAGCGATGCTTAAAGTCCGTCGGAATCATGTTAGCATTAGCTGCATTTATGAAATCTGGCAGATGGATGTCAAGACAAGTTTCCTTACCAGTTTTCGTAAGGAAAGGTTGTATGCAATACAATCAGAAAAGTTTTGTCGATCCTAAGGATGCTAAAAGGTATGCTAGCTCCAGCAATCCTTCTAAGGACTGGAGTGAGCATCTCGGAGTTGGAATGTATGCTTTGATGACGATCAAAGATTTTGGGTTTGTACAAAGTTTATGAGAAACTTGTATTTCCAAAGAAGTGAGTGGGAGCACTATAGAATTTCTGATGAGTATATGTTGTTGACATATTGTTGATCAGAAATGACGTAGAATTTCTGGAAAGCATATAAGGTTATTTTGAAAGTGTTTTTCAATGGAAAGCCTGGATTAAGCTGCTTGAGCATTGAGCATCAAGATCTATAAGGATAGATCAAAACGCTTAATGGTACTTTCAAATGAGCACATAACTTAACATGATCTTGAAGGTGTTCAAGATGGATCAGTCAAAGAAGAAGTTCTTGTCTGAGTTGTAAGGTACGAAGTTAAGACTTAAAGCTCGACCACGGCAAAATAGAGAGAAAGGACGAAGGTCGTCCCCTATGCTTAAGACGTAGGCTCTTCAGTATGCTATGCTGTGTACCGCACCTGAAGTGTGCCTTGCCATGAGTCAGTCAAGGGGTACAAGAGTGATCCAAGAATGGCTCACAGGACAGCGGTCAAAGTTATCCTTAGTAACTAATGGACTAAGGAATCTTCTCGATTATGGAGGTGGTAAAAGAGTTCGTCGTAAAGGTTACGACGATGCAAGCTTGACACCTATCCGGATAGCTCTGAGTAGAGAGACCGGATACATATAATGGAGCAATAATTTAGAATAACTCCAAGTAGAACAGTTATTTGGAATAGCTCCAAATAGAGCGTGGTAGCTGCATCTAGGATTTGTAAAGAACACACGGATCTGAAAGGTTCAGACCTGTTGACTAAAACCTCTCTCACAAGCAACATGATCAAACATAAAACTCATTGAGTGTTAATCACATAGTGATGTGAACTAGACTACTGATTCTAGTAAACTCTTGGGTATTAGTCACATGGCGATGTGACCTGTGAGTGTTAATCACATGGCGATGTGAACTAGATTATTGACTCTAGTGCAAGTGGGAGACTGTTGGAAATATGCCCTAGAGGCAATAATAAAAGTATTATTATTATATTTCCTTGTTCATGATAATTGTCTTTTATTCATGCTATAACTGTATTATCCAGAAATCGTAATACACGTGTGAATACATAGACCACAATATGTCCCTAGTGAGCCTCTAGTTGACTAGCTCGTTGTGATCAACAGATAGTCATGGTTTCCTGGCTATGGACATTGGATGTCGTTGATAACGGGATCACATCATTAGGAGAATGATGTGATGGACAAGACCCAATCCTAAGCATAGCACAAGATCGTGTAGTTCGTTTGCTAGAGCTTTGCCAATGTCAAGTATCTCTTCCTTTGACCATGAGAGCGTGTAACTCCTGGATACCGTAGGAGTGCTTTGGGTGTATCAAACGTCACAACGTAACTGGGTGACTATAAAGGTGCACTACAGGTATCTCCGAAAGTATCTATTGTTTTATGCGGATCGAGACTGGGATTTGTCACTCCGTGTAAACGGAGAGGTATCTCTGGGCCCACTCGGTAGGACATCATCATATGCGCAATGTGACCAAGGAGTTGATCACGGGATGATGTGTTACGGAACGAGTAAAGTAACTTGCCGGTAACGAGATTGAACAAGGTATTGGATACCGACGATCGAATCTCGGGCAAGTAACATACCGATAGACAAAGGGAATTGAATACGGGATTGATTAAGTCCTTGACATCGTGGTTCATCCGATGAGATCATCGTGGAACATGTGGGAGCCATCATGGGTATCCAGATCCCGCTGTTGGTTATTGACCGGAGAACGTCTCGGTCATGTCTACATGTCTCCCGAACCCGTAGGGTCTACACACTTAAGGTTCGATGACGCTAGGGTTATAAAGGAAGTTTGTATGTGGTTACCGAATGTTGTTCGGAGTCCCGGATGAGATCTCGGACGTCACGAGGAGTTCCGGAATGGTCCGGAGGTAAAGATTTATATATGGGAAGTCCTATTTTGGCCACCGGAAAATGTTCGGGATTTTTCGGTATTGTACCGGGAAGGTTCTAGAAGGTTCCGGAGTGGGGCCCACCTGCATGGGGGGACCCACATGAACGTGGGTAGTGGGGGCAAGGCCCCACACCCCTGGTCAAGGCGCAACAAGATCCCCCCTTAGAAGGAATAAGATCATATCCCGAAGGGATAAGATCAAGATCCCTAAAAAGGGGGGATAACAATCGGTGGGGAAGGAAATGATGGGATTTCTTTCCTCCCACCTTGGCCAACGCCCCAATGGACTTGGAGGGCAAGAAACCAGCCCCTCCACCCCTATATATAGTGGGGAGGCGCATGGGAGCTACACACGAAGTTCTGACGCAGCCCTCCCCCTCTCACAAGTACTCCTCCTCTCCCGCGGTGCTTGGCGAAGCCCTGCAGGATTGCCACGCTCCTCCACCACCACCACGCCATTGTGCTGCTGCTGGATGGAGTCTTCCTCAACCTCTCCCTCTCTCCTTGATGGATCAAGGCTTGGGAGACGTCACCGGGCTGTACGTGTGTTGAACGCGGAGGTGCCGTGCGTTCGGCACTTGATCAGCGGTGATTTGAATCACGACGAGTACGACTTCATCAACCCCGTTCACTTGAACGCTTCCGCTTAGCAATCTACAAGGGTATGTAGATGCACTCTCTTTCTACTCGTTGCTGGTCTCTCCATAGATAAATCTTGGTGACACGTAGGAAAATTTTGAATTTCTGCTACGTTCCCCAACAGTGGCATCATGAGCTAGGTCTATTGCGTAGATTCTTTGCACGAGTAGAACACAAAGTAGTTGTGGGCGTTGATGTTGTTCAATATGCTTACCGTTACTAGTCCAATCTTGTTTCGACGGTATTGTGGGATGAAGCGGCCCGGACCGACCTTACACGTACTCTTACGTGAGACAGGTTCCACCGATTGACATGCACTTGGTGCATAAGGTGGCTAGCGGGTGCCAGTCTCTCCCACTTTAGTCGGAACGGATTCGATGAAAAGGGTCCTTATGAAGGGTAAATAGAAATTGGCATATCATGTTGTGGTCTTGCGTAGGTAAGAAACGTTCTTGCTAGAAACCCATAGCAGCCACGTAAAACATGCAACAACAATTAGAGGACGTCTAACTTGTTTTTGCAGGGTATGCTATGTGATGTGATATGGCCAAGAAGAATGTGATGAATGATATGTGATGTATGAGATTGATCATGTTCTTGTAATAGGATTCACGACTTGCATGTCGATGAGTATGACAACCGGCAGGAGCCATAGGAGTTGTCTTTATTTATTGTATGACCTGCGTGTCATTGAAGAACGCCATGTAAACTACTTTACTTTATTGCTAAACGCATTAGTCATAGAAGTAGAAGTAGTCGTTGGCGTGACAACTTCATGAAGACACGATGATGGAGATCATGGTGTCGTGCCGGTGACGATGATGATCATGGAGCCCCGAAGATGAAGATCAAAAGGAGCAAAATGATATTGGCCATATCATGTCACTATTTGATTGCATGTGATGTTTATCATGTTTATGCATCTTGTTTGCTTAGGACGACGGTAGTAAATAAGATGATCCCTTACAAAATTTCAAGAAGTGTTCTCCCCTAACTGTGCACCGTTGCTACAGTTCGTCGCTTCTAAGCACCACGTGATGATCGGGTGTGATGGATTCTTACGTTCACATACAACGGGTGTAAGACAGTTTTACACAGCGAAAACACTTAGGGTTAACTTGACGAGCCTAGCATGTGCAGACATGGCCTCGGAACACGGAGACCGAAAGGTCGAGCATGAGTCGTATGGTAGATACGATCAACATGAAGATGTTCACCAATGATGACTAGTCTGTCTCACGTGATGATCGGACACGGCCTAGTTGACTCGGATCATGTGATCACTTAGATGACCAGAGGGATGTCTATCTAAGTGGGAGTTCATAAGATGAACTTAATTATCCTGAACATAGTCAAAAGACCTTTTGCAAATTATGTCGTAAGCTCGCGCTTTAGTTCCACTGTTTAGATATGTTCCTAGAGAAAATATAGTTGAAAGTTGATAGTAGCGATTATGCGATCAGTAGAAAGCTTGTGTCCTTAATGCACCGCTCAGTGTGCTGAACCCCAACGTTGTTTTGTCGATGTTGCGAACATCGGACATACACGTTTTGATAACTACGTGATAGTTCAATTAAATGGTTTAAGTAGAGGCACCAAAGACGTTTTCGAAACGTCGCGGAACATATGAGATGTTTCGAGGGCTGAAATTGGGATTTCAGGCTCGTGCCCACGTCAAGAGGTATAAGACCTCCGGCGATTTTCTTAGCCTGCAAACTAAGGGAGAAAAGCTCAATCGTTGAGCTTGTGCTCAGATTGTCTGAGCACAACAATCACTTGAATCGAGTGGGAGTTGATCCTCCAGATGAGATAGTGATGTTTCCCCAAAGTCATTGCCACCAAGCTGCTAGAGCTTCGTGATTAACTATAACATATCAGGGATAGATATGATGATCCTTGAAATATTCATGATGTTTGACACCGCGAAAGTAGAAATCAAGAAGAAGCATCAATTGTTGATGGTTGGTGAAACCACTAGTTTCAAGAAGGGCAAGGGAACAAAGGGATACTTCATGAAACGGCAATTCAGCTGCTGCTCTAGTGAAGAAACCCAAGGTTGAACCCAAACCCGAGACTAAGTGCTTCTGTAATAAGGGGAACAACCACTGGAGCAGCATTACCCTAGATACTTGGTAGATGAGAAGGCTGGCAAGGTCGATAGAAGTATATTAGATATACATTATGTTAATGTGTACTTTACTAGTACTCCTAGTAGCACCAGGGTATTGGATACCGGTTCGGTTGCTAAGTGTTAGTAACTCGAAATAAAAGCTACGGAATAAACGGAGACTAGCTAAAGGTGAGCTGACGATATATGTTGGAAGTGTTTCCAAAGTTGATATGATCAAGCATCGCACGCTCCCTCTACCACCGAGATTGGTGTTTGCGTTGAGCATAGACATGATTGGATTATGTCTATCGCAATACGGTTATTCATTTAAGGAGAATAATGGTTACTCTATTTTGAATAATACCTTCAATGGTCTTGCACCTAAAGGAATGGTTTATTGAATCTCGGTCGTAGTGATACACATTTTCATGCCAAAAGATATAAGATAGTAATGATAGTACCACTTACTTGTGGCACTGCCATGTAAGTCATAATGGTATAAAACGCATGAAGAAGCTCCATGTTGATGGATCTTTGGACTCACTCGTTTTTGAAAAGTTTGAGACATGCGAACCATGTCTATTGGTGTATATGCATGAAGAAACTCCATGCAAATGGATCGTTCGGACTCACTTGATTTTGAATCACTTGAGATATGCAAATCATACCACATGGGCAAGATGACTGAAAAGCCTCATTTTCAGTAAGATGGAACAAGATAACAACTTGTTGGAAGTAACACATTTTGATGTGTGCAGTCGAATGAGTGCTGAGGCATGCAGTGAATATCATTATGTTCTTACTTCACAGATGATTCGACTAAATGTTGAGTATATTTACTTGATGAAACACAAGTCTGAATTATTGAATGGTTCAAGTAATTTCAGAGTGAAGTAGCAGATCATTGTGACAAGAGGATAAAATGTCTATGATATGATCATAGAGATGAATATCTGAGCTACGAGTTTTGGCACACAATTAAGACATTGTGGAAATTGTTTCGCAATTAATACCGCCTGGAACACCATAATGTGATGGTGTGTCCGAACATCATAGTTGCACCCTATTGGATATGGTGCGTACCATGATGTCTCTTATCGAATTACCACTATCGTTCATGGGTTAGGAATTAGAGACAACCACATTCACTTTAAATAGGGCACCACGTAATTCCGATGAGATGACACCGTATGAATTATGGTTTAGAGAAACCTAAGTTGTCGTTTCTTAAAAGTTTGGGGCTGCGACGCTTATATGAAAAAGTTTTAGGTTGATAAGCTCGAACCCAAAGCGGATAAAATGCATCTTCATAGGAAACCCAAAACAGTTGGGTATACCTCCTAATTCAGATCTGAAAGCAATATGGATTGTTTCTAGAATCGGGTCCTTTCTCGAGGAAAAGTTTCTCTCGAAAGAATTGAGTGGGAGGATGGTGGAGACTTGATGAGGTTATTGAACCGTCTCTTCAACTAGTGTGTGACAGGGCATAGGGAGTTGTTCCTGTGGCACCTACACCAATTGAAGTGGAAGCTTATGATATTGATCATGAAACTTCGGATCAAGTCACTCCCAAACCTCGTAGGATGACAAGGATGCGTACTACTTCAGAGTGGTACGTAATCCTGTCTTGAAGGTCATGTTGCTAGACAACAATGAACCTACGAGCTATGGAGAAGCGATGGTGGGCCCGGATTCTGATAAATGGCTTGAGGCAATAAAATCCGAGAGAGGATCCATGTATGAAAACAAAGTGTAGACTTTGGCAGAACGGCTCGATGGTCGTAAGGCTAATGAGTACAGATGGATTTCAAAAGGAAGACGGACAATGATGGTAAATGTCACCATTAAAAAAGCTCGACTTGTCGTTAAGATGTTTCCCGACAAGTTCAAGGAGTTGACTACGATGAGATTTTCTCACTCGTAGCGATGCTAAGAGTCTGTTGGAATTATATTAGCGATTACTGCATTATTTATGAAATCTTGCAGATAGGATGTCAAAACATTGTTTCCTCGACGATTTTAATGAGGAAAGGTTGTATGTGATACAACCGGAAGGTTTTGTCAATCCCGAAAGATGCTAATAAGTATGCAAAGCTCCAGCAATCCTTCTAAGGACTGGAGTGAGCATCTTGGAGTTGGAATGTATGCTTTGATGATGATCAAAAATTTTGGGTTTGTACAAAGTTTATGAGAAACTTGTATTTCCAAAGAAGTGAGTGGGAGCACTATAGAATTTCTGATGAGTATATGTTGTTGACATATTGTTGATCAGAAATGACGTAGAATTTCTGGAAAGCATATAGGGTTATTTTGAAAGTGTTTTTCAATGGAAAGCCTAGATTAAGCTACTTGAACATTGAGCATCAAGATCTATAAGGATAGATCAAAATGCTTAATAATACTTTCAAATGAGCACATACCTTGACATGATCTTGAAGGTGTTCAAGATGGACCAGTCAAAGAAGGAGTTCTTGCCTGAGTTGTAAGGTACGAAGTTAAGACTTAAAGCTCGACCTCGGCAGAATAGAGAGAAAGGACGAAGGTCGTCCCCTATGCTTAAGACATAGGCTCTACAGTATGCCATGCTGAGTACCGCACCTGAAGTGTGCCTTGCCATGAGTCAGTCAAGGGGTACAAGAGTGATCCATGAATGGATCACAGACAGCGGTCAAAGTTATCCTTGGTAACTAGTGGACTAAGGAATTTTCTTGATTATGGAGGTGGTAAAAGAGTTCGTCGTAAAGGTTACGTCGATGCAAGCTTAACACCTATCCGGATAGCTCTAAGAAGAGATACCGGATACGTATTATGGGGCAACAATTCAGAATAGCTCCAAGTAGAACAGTTATTTGGAATAGCTCCAAATAGAGCGTGGTAGCTACATCTAGGAGATGACATAGAGATTTGTAAAGCACACACGGATCTGAAAGGTTCGGACCCGTTGACTAAAACCTCTCTCACAAGCAACATGATCAAACCTAAAACTCTTGGGTATTAGTCACATGGCGATGTGACCTGTGAGTGTTAATCACATGGCGATGTGGACTAGATTATTGACTCTAGTGCAAGTGGGAGACTGTTGGAAATATGCCCTAGAGGCAATAATAAAAGTGTTATTATTATATTTCCTTGTTCATGATAATTGTCTTTTATTCATGCTATAACTGTATTATCCGGAAATCGTAATACACATGTGAATACATAGACCACAATATGTCCCTAGTGAGCCTCTAGTTGACTAGCTCGTTGTGATCAACAGATAGTCATGGTTTCCTGGCTATGGACATTGGATGTCGTTGATAACGGGATCACATCATTAGGAGAATGATGTGATGGACAAGACCCAATCCTAAGCCTAGCACAAAGATCGTGTAGTTCGTTTGCTAGAGCTTTGCCAATGTCAAGTATCTCTTCCTTTGACCATGAGAGCGTGTAACTCCTGGATACCGTAGGAGTGCTTTGGGTGTATCAAACGTCACAACGTAACTGGGTGACTATAAAGGTGCACTATAGGTATCTCCGAAAGTATCTATTGTTTTATGCGGATCGAGACTGGGATTTGTCACTCCGTGTAAACGGAGAGGTATCTCTGGGCCCACTCGGTAGGACATCATCATATGCGCAATGTGACCAAGGAGTTGATCACGGGATGATGTGTTACGGAATGAGTAAAGTGACTTGCCGGTAACGAGATTGAACAAGGTATTGGATACCGACGATCGAATCTCGGGCAAGTAACATACCGATAGACAAAGGGAATTGAATACGGGATTGATTAAGTCCTTGACATCGTGGTTCATCCGATGAGATCATCGTGGAACATGTGGGAGCCATCATGGGTATCCAGATCCCGCTGTTGGTTATTGACCGGAGAACGTCTCGGTCATGTCTACATGTCTCCCGAACCCGTAGGGTCTACACACTTAAGGTTCGATGACGCTAGGGTTATAAAGGAAGTTTGTATATGGTTACCGAATGTTGTTCGGAGTCCCGGATGAGATCTCGGACGTCACGAGGAGTTCCGGAATGGTCCGGAGGTAAAGATTTATATATGGGAAGTCCTATTTTGGCCACCGGAAAATGTTCGGGATTTTTCGGTATTGTACCGGGAAGGTTCTAGAAGGTTCCGGAGTGGGGCCCACCTGCATGGGGGGACCCACATGAACGTGGGTAGTGGGGGCAAGGCCCCACACCCCTGGTCAAGGCGCAACAAGACCCCCCCTTAGAAGGAATAAGATCATATCCCGAAGGGATAAGATCAAGATCCCTAAAAAGGGGGGATAACAATCGGTGGGGAAGGAAATGATGGGATTTCTTTCCTCCCACCTTGGCCAACGCCCCAATGGACTTGGAGGGCAAGAAACCAGCCCCTCCACCCCTATATATAGTGGGGAGGCGCATGGGAGCTACACACGAAGTTCTGGCGCAGCCCTCCCCCTCTCACAAGTACTCCTCCTCTCCCGCGGTGCTTGGCGAAGCCCTGCAGGATTGCCACGCTCCTCCACCACCACCACGCCGTTGTGCTGCTGCTGGATGGAGTCTTCCTCAACCTCTCCCTCTCTCCTTGCTGGATCAAGGCTTGGGAGACGTCACCGGGCTGTACGTGTGTTGAACGCGGAGGTGCCGTGCGTTCGGCACTTGATCATCGGTGATTTGAATCACGACGAGTACGACTTCATCAACCCCGTTCACTTGAACGCTTCCGCTTAGCGATCTACAAGGGTATGTAGATGCACTCTCTTTCTACTCGTTGCTGGTCTCTCCATAGATAGATCTTGGTGACACGTAGGAAAATTTTGAATTTCTGCTACGTTCCCCAACAGTTACACCACTGCATAGAGGGGGGAGAGTTAGTGGTGACGGCGGTGAAGTTGTTGGTGTACATCACCGTCATGATGATGGCCCCGACGACGTCCCGCCGCCACCGGGAGAGAGGGGGAGAGAGCCCCCCTCCTTCTTCTTCTTCCTTGACCTCCCCCTAGATGGGAGAAGGGTTTCCCCTCTGGTCCATGGACTCCATGGTGGCGGAGGGGTGGGAGCCCCCTCCGAGATTGGATCTCTCTCTCTGTGTGTGTTTCCTTCTGTTTCTGCGTTCTCGATTCTGGCCTCTCACCGTTTCTTAAATTCTCAGAGATCCGTAACTCCGATTGGGATGATTTTAACACGATTTTTATCCGGATATTATCTTTCTTGCGGCCGAAGAAGGGAACCAACCACCTTGCGGGGTGGCCACAAGCTTCCCAGGTACGCCCAGGGTAGGGGGCACACCCCTAGGGCTTGTGGGCCCCTCGGGCATCGTCTCACATTGATTTTTCCCCCAAAAATCACATGTATTCCAAAAAAGTCTCCGTAAGTTTTATCACATTTGGGCTTCGTTTGATATGGATTTTTTGCGAAACAAAAAATATGCTACAAACAAGAACTAGCACTGGGCACTGGGTCAATATGTTAGTCCAAGAAAATCATATAAGTTGTTGCCAAAAGTATGTAAAAGTTGTAGAATATTGGCATGATACAATCAAAATTATAGATACGACGGAGACGTATCAATTAGCAAGTGGATGAGGATCACTTTTACTTTTGATTTGGAATAACTATACAATTATGCCAAGTGAACAAGCAAACAAACGAAGTAAGACATAAAGGCAAACAAAAAGGCAAACGGAAAGAAGGCAAATAAAATGGCAAATATTTTTGTATTTTTTGAAAATATTTTAGAATTGGGGGAGAGTAAAACGAGAGGCAAATGGCAAATAAAGTAAATGCAAGAGATGGGAGTTTATGATAGGTACTTGGTAGGCTTGATGTAGATCCTCCCGGCAACGGCGCCAGAAATTCTTCCTGCTACTTCTTGAGCTTGCGTTGGTTTTCCCCTTGAAGAGGAAAGGGTGATGCAGCAAAGTAGAGATAAGTTCCCCTAGTTAAGAACCAAGGTATCAATCTAGTAGGAGGAACACACAAGTCTCCAATAATAGCATCTACACAAACAAACAAATACTTGCAGCCAACGCGATAAAGGGGTTGTCAATTCCTTCACAGATGCTCGCAAGGATGAGATCTGATAGTGATAGATATAAAAGATAAGTAAAAGTGCAAAATAAGATAAAAGTAAATAAATTACAGCAAGGTATTTTTGGGTTTTATGTTTTATTGATCTGAAAATAATATGGTAAAAGATAGACCAGGAGGCCATAGTTTTCACTAGAGGCTTCTCTCTTGAAAGAAATCATACGGTGGGTAAACAAATTACTATTGAGCCATTGATAGAAAAGTGAATAATTATGTAGACATCTAAGGCAATGATCATGTATACAGGCATCACGTCCGAGACAAGTAGACCGACTCCTGCCTACATCTACTACTATTACTCCACACATCGACCGCTATCCAGCATGCATCTAGTCTATTAAGTTAACAAGAACGGAGTAACGCCTTAAGCAAGATGACATGATGTAGAGGGATAGATCCAATCAATATGAATAAATCCCATCTTTGTATCCTTAATGGCAACAATACAAATACGTGTCATGTCCCCTTCTGTCACTGGGATTGAGCACCGCAAGATTGAACCCATTAGAAAGCACATCTCCCATTGCAAGAAAAATTAATCTAGTTGGCCAAACCAAATCAATAGATCAGAGAGAAATACGAAGCTATATAAATCATGCATAAAAGAGTTCGGAGAAGACTCAAAAAATATTAGTAGATAATCTAAACATAAACCCACAATTCTTCGGATCTCAACAAACGTGCCGCAAAAGAAGATTACATCGAATAGATCTCTAAGAACATTGAGGAGAACATTGTATTGAAGATCAAAGAGAGAGAAGAAGCCATATAGCTACTAGCTATACCCATCGGTCTGTTGTAAACTACTCACACATCATCGGAAGGGCAGCAAGGTTGATATAGAAGCCCTCCGTGATCAAATCCCCCTCCGGCAAAGCACCGGAAAAGGCCCCAAGATGGGATCTCATGAGAAAAGAAGCTTGCGGCGGCGAAAAAGTATTTTTGGTGTGACCTTAGAAGAAAAAATAGGGTTGGTAGTGCCATGAGGGGCCCACAAGCTTGGGGGCGCGCCCTCCGAGCTTGTGGCCATCTCGTGGCCCATCTGGCCTCCTCCTGAGCTTCCCGGGTGTCTTGTTGTCCAAGAAAAATCATCAAAAAGTTTCTTCCATTTGGAATCCGTTTGATATTGATTTTCTGTAAAGAAAAAAATAGCAACCGGCGTTGGGCACTAGGTTAATAGGTTAGTCCCAAAAATGATATAAAGTAGCATAATAATGCATATAAAACATCCAAGATTGATAATATAACAACATGGAACAATAAAAAATTATAGATACGTTTGAGACATATCACTTATCTTCTCTATGACCAATCTTTGGATAACTACTTGAAAAGCACCTTGGTCAACACATTATCTTCTTCTATTAACCTTGAAACCAACAAATCGTCTTCAAGCAAAGCCTATCGACAAACCCTTCAAAAATAACTCAAGGTAACCATTAGTCCATAGGGATTGTCATCAATTACCAAAACCACACGTGGGGGAACCATCCTCTTTCAGCAGCGCATCTGGATCTCGTTCGAGCAACTCGCCCCTTGTGTCGTCGGCCATGGCTTTCCCTATTGGAGGCACGACTCATGGTGGGTGTGGGGGCGGTGCGGACTACCTCTGTCTATTTCCTGGTGGTGAGGCCCTATCACAGTGGTGCGTTGGGCCGGCGGTCGCGGAGGGTGTTCCAGACCGCCGCTGGACTCTGACTTCGGCTGGATCCACTTGCCCAGACTCGACGGTTCAAGTAGGCAAGACCCGCCTTCATGGATTGCCCTTGTGGTTGATCCATCTAGGCGCCCGACAATTAGATCCGTGGCGTGTGCTGTCTCCGAGCGGGCGCGAGTTGCAAGGTCGGGGTTTCAGTGGGAGTCGGAGTTGCGTTAGCACGGCAGCGGGGTGGTCGGTTGCGTGCTTGCGGCTCATCACCATGTACGGTGGCTGAGGTTGGATCTCTAGAGCAACTGGAGCGGCGGCTTCAGATGGTGGGCAAGGCGATGCCTTTCCGGCGGGTGTCGTCTTGCGGGTGCCAGTGTGTTACCATGGCCGTATGGGCGGTGATGTGGCTCACATGGGAGGCGTCCGACGTGTGGTGGTGGTCGTCATGTCCACCTCTATCCGGTCCTTGGTGACGTATGATTCTCTCCCCGTCTTGCTGTGGCTGATGGACTTGGGTTCTGGGGTTCCTGTCCTGGGTGAAAACTCTGCCTGATTATATCGGTGCCGGTGAAGGCGATGCTCTTGAGTATCGCTCCCCTTCCTGGAGGCGTCATCGTAGGTATCATCCTCCACCCTAAGCTCTGGGTGAAAACCCTTGGTTTGGAGTTTGCCAGACCGGGGTGGGGGCCTTGCGGCGTCGTTCCTTCCTTGGAGGCTCTATTTCGAGAGCAAAGGTCTCATTTAGCCGGTCATCGAGGTTGGGTTTCTTGGACGACAACTTCATCTTTGTGCTGATGGTTCCTTGCTTCGACGGTGGTGATCTTAAGAGGATCAAGGTCCGACAAGGTGGTTGTACTCGGAGACCACCCTTTGGGTTCTTGGCGTTAGTTTCAATCTAGGCTCTAGGGTGTTGAGCATTTCCATCGTCCGAAAGTGCGGCGCCCTTCGAGTTGGGGGCTCCTTTCGACGATGGAACTGGATGGTTGTAACGCCCCAGATATACTTTCCATATTTGTATCCAACTCTTGCCGTCCCTGGCGCTAAGTTATATTTATTTCTCGGGTTCGGGTCTTTGTCTCCGTGTGTTGTTTTTCTTTTCGTGCATCTCTTATCATGTCATCACGTGCATTGCATTTGCATACATGTTCATCTCATGCATTCGATCATTTTCCCCGTTGTCCGTTTTGCATTCCGGCGCTTCGTTCTCCTCCGGTGGTCATTTCTAGTCTTCTTTCGTGTGTGGGGTTAAACATTTCCGGATTGAACCGAGACTTGCCAAGCGGCCTTGGTTTACTACCGGTAGACCGCCTGTCAAGTTTCGGGTCATTTGGACTTCGTTTGATACTCCAACGGTTAACCGAGGGACCGAAAAGGCCTCGTGTGTGTTGCAGACCAACACCCCCAAATTTGGCCAAACCCACCAAACTCTGCTCCATGTCCTAGAGCGTTCGATCACGATCGTGTGGGCGAAAACCGCACCTCATTTGGACTCTCCTAGCTCCCTCTATGCCTATATATACACCCCTCCGTTTTCGGATCTCTCCCTCTCCCCGAAACCCTAAAAAAACATCCCCGCCAGATCCGCGCCGACGGACGTGTCCGGGCGAGCCGGACA